>NC_091838.1:6120000-6420000 GCF_037783145.1 Equus przewalskii
AAATCAAAACCACAATGAGATATCACCTCACACCTGTTAAAATGGTTACTATTAAAAAGATAAGAAATAAGTGTTGACAAGCATGTGGAAAAGAGCAAACCCTTCTACACTGTTGGTTGGAATGTAAACTGGTGGAGCCATTATTGAAAACAATATGGAGCTTCCTCAAAAAATTAAAAATAGAACTACCACACAACCCAGCTATTCCACTTCTGCATATTTATTCAAAGAAAACAAAAACACTAATTAAAAAAACATATGTACCCCCATCTTCATCGCTCCATTATTTACAATAACCAAGTTATGGAAACTACCTAAGTGTCCATTGTTGGATGAATGGACAAAGAAGGTGTGGTGTAGACACACAGAGAAAGAGAGAGAGACGGGGAGGGAGGGTGGGAGAGAAATACTATGCAGATATAAAATAATGAAATTTTGCCATTTGCAACAATATGGATGGACCTTGAGAGCGTTATGCTAAGTGAAAGAAGTCAGCCAGAGAAAGACAAATACTGTATGATTTCACTTGTATGTTGAATTTAAAAAACAGAACATAGCAACAAGCTCACAGATTCAGAGAACAGATTGGTGGTTGCCAGAGACAGGGCTAGGGGGTGGGCGAAATGAGTAAAGGGGTCAAAAGGTACAAACTTCCAGCCACGAAATAAGTCACGGGGACGTAACGTACAGCATGGTGACTATAGTTAATAATACTGTATTGCATATTCGAAAGTTGCTGAGTAAAACGTAAAAGTCGTCAGCATATGAAGAGTATTTTTTTTGTTACTATGTACGGTGATGGATGTTAACTCGACTTACTGTGGTGATCATTTCATGATATGCACAAACAGTGAATCATTATGTTGTACATCTGAAACTAATATATAGACGTTAATCAACACCAGATGGTCTGCAAGATAAAGGGCCGCTGGAGTATAGATATCCTATATGCTCCTTTCAATAATCTTTGAAGGAATCCTCCTTGGACAATTGAAATGACCTCTTTTAGATCTTTATACTCCTTCCTACTGTGGCATCTGTACACCCTAACTTCCTGAAAGCTGAATTTTCCTTGGCTTCCTTGATATCGGGCTATCAGGCTTTCCCCATCACAGGCATATGTCGCTACCACCAGCAACACTGTCCACAAGCGAGGGAAAGATTCCAAGGCTCATTTTTTTCTTTTCTTTTCTCTCTGTGCCCGGATTCTCTCACAGAACTCATGGATATAACGCCACCTCAGGGCCAAGACTGCCAAGTGTATCCTGAAAACTACGGCATGTTTTAGTCCACTATTTCTTTTTGCTTTTTATGTCTCATCCACAGTGGAAGGGCAATATTATCAACCCCAGACCATTATTATGCTATAAGCCAGATTCTCTTTCTATGTTCATTTTGAAATTACAACTGTCAGTTTTCCCAGTCTTGGGAACATTCCAAAGCCTTAAAATCATGGAACGATCCTTAAACCAAATTGCACAATTCTAATGATAAACAGGCCTGCAGATTGGTCTGAATTTTGGTATTTGACTATCAAAGAACGACTTTCCAGAAAACCTCATAGGTCTTCAGATGCGCAAGTCTAACAAGCCTAATACTGTATTATTTAGGATAAAATTTCTCCCTAGATCATAAAAAAAAAAAGAGGAAAAAAACACTAAAGAATTTCAGGAGTTCTCTGCCAATAAGGACTTCTGAATTATGTAGGACGAAAAGGCTTTAGCGCAGTGTTCTATCTTCCCACTGTTAAAATCGATTGTCATCCATTAAAGTGCTGCTAATTATGGAAAACAATCTACAACCTATTAGAACCGGCCCAAGCCGATAATAACTACAAGTCCCATGATGCAAAGCAGGAGCCCGGACTAATATGGGCCGCAGTTCCTCCTGGGAATTGTAGTCTTCTGATTACCTGTCTGGGATACTAGGTATTTTAGCCTCCATTTCTCAAAAGTTAACGTATAAAAATAATGCTATGGCACAGAAGGTAGAATTCTTACCACAAAACTGGATTCAACCCACCTGCCAAAGAGCCCAGGCCCTGCTAGTCCAGTCTGCGCCTGCGGGGGCGGGCGCCCTCGGCGTGACGTCGCTTCCGGGCGAGGCGGTCGGCCGCCCCGCCCTCCGCCTCGCGGGACGCTGGGCCCGGCTGCCCGGGCAGAGCCGGGCTGAGCCGGAGCGCGGCTGCTTGCGGGCGGCGGGTCACGGGAGGCCTGTCGGGGCCGCGGGGGCATGAAGTGCTGTGGCTCTGGAGGTCGGAGTTAGCGTCACGGGGACGCGCCCTGTGCCGGCCGCGGAGCGGGCTGAGGTAGGGACGGGGCGGCGGGCGCGGTCCCGGGCGCTCGTGCGGTGACACCTGCCCCGGGCCGGCAGTGGCGGCGGGCTCCACGGGCGGGGAGGGCGGGGGCGCCAGGCGCTCCTCCAAAGCCGAGCCGCCGCGCGTCCGGGGCGCCGGAGCCCGCGTGCTCGGACTCGGGCCGGGTCCTCCGGCCGCCGCCGCCGCACCTGCACGCACTGCCCCGGAGCGGGACCGACGTGCGTCCCCCGAGCCCGCGCGTCCCCGACGTCGGCGCGGCGCTGTGCGCGCGGGGCCCGTGCGTGCCGACCTCCCCGCCGGGCCCGCGGGACGAGGGCGGCCGGGCGCTCGCGCGGGCCCGGGAAGGTCGAGGTGGCGGGCTTCTCCTTACCCCTCTGCGGGGGGCCATCGGGCGGGCCGGGGGAGCGGCGAGTCAGCAGCCCGAGGTGCCCGAATCCTTGGTGATGGGGAAAGGTACCCAGGGCCACGTGCTGGGTTAAAAGTCTTGGTTCAGCATCTTTGCAAGTCCGAGCGCTTCGTTTCCTCCCTTCCCCGTCAGTGAGTAGCGACGTGTAGATGTGGTTGGCTAGGCAGAGCCGTTGTGTGTCCTGTCACTGGACTGTGGTTATTACAGTTTCTTAGTTTATTATTTAGCAACTTAGGTCCTTTTCTTCTTTATTATGAAATTATTCTGAGGCTGGGTGAACTTGTCCTGTAGACAACAGAGATTAAGAGTTACGAAGGTTTGTTACGTGCCCCCACTTTGTGGCAGAGCAGAATAAGTGATGATCTGGAAAACTAGAAGAACGTTCAAACTTCGAGTCATTTAATCTTGTTGGGTGTAAGTTTATTGTTCATTGGGTTTTTGTTTGATTAATTTGATCGTTTTTTTCCAAATACGTGTCATCCCGGGTTTAATAAACTGTTACTTTAAGAACAGTTGGTATTTACCTTGTAGTTTCTAAGCTGCTGGTTCACTGTTATTACTCTGAGTAATTGTTTAGCATTTCAGTAATCAAATCAAGTGGTGTGTGAATAATTTTCCTCCCGTTCTTCCCTTACTTTCTGCCCTTCCCTCCCCATACTCTGTGTAGTACTGTCAGGACCATAAGCAGAGGAACGTCTTGACCACTCTTCTCTTTCCACCTCTTATATAGATGAGATCAGGTTAAAATGAACGTTGCAGAAATCTATCACAAGAAAATAAAGGGGGAAAAAAGGGATAACATGTAATATGAGGGTCAAGAAAAAGGGTGTGGGATAGTTCTGTTCTCTATACCTTGCAAATAGGAGTCCTTAGCAATGATATTTTGGGATTAAAGGACGAACTTTGGGGTGTGTTTTCTTTCCAAATGAAATAATAGCGTGTTATAAAATTAAAAGAAACGGATATGAACGTTTTGCTTTCTTTTGGATAATGCTCCAGATTACAGACTAATCTTTCCATATGTTCTTCTCATTTTTAGTGAATTCCTAAGAAGAAAATAATGGATTGCATATTCATTATTCTCTAAGGGTTTGGACTCAGCAGTGCACAGGTGTGTTGCAAAGGCCGAAAGAAGATGGCAACTCCTTATGTCCCAGTTCCTATGCCCATAGGGAACTCTGCTTCCAGTTTTACAACCAACAGAAACCAAAGAACTTCTTCTTTTGGGAGTATCTCAACAAGCTCAAACTCTTCCAAAGGCCATTTAGAAGACTCAAACATGGGTAATTGTAAACAGACAAGTGTACCTGATCAAACGGATAGTACTTCATCTGTGTGTAGCAGTCCCCTCATTAGGACTAAATTTACAGGTGCAGATTCTTCCATTGAGTATACTACCAGACCAAGAGAAAGTGAAGAACAGAATCCTGAGACAGTGAGTTTGGAAGATAGACCTTCTACGCCTACCATACTGGGTTATGAAGTGATGGAAGAAAGAGCTAAATTTACGGTGAGTGTTGACTTCTGGATACCAGTGGAACGTGAAAGAATGACTAACCTGTGTTCTAAACCTGTGTTCAATTGATTAATGTTAGCCACTACATGTAATTTCTTGAACATAAAACTCAAATGGTTTTTACCTCTAAATTTTGTCATGCTTTGTTTTACTTGAATGAATTTTCACAAAGCAGACACACCTCTGAAAGTAGCACACAGATTATTTAAGTAACAGAGCATTACTAGCGTGCTAAAAGCCAGCCCCCCCCCCCCGTGCCCTCTGTCAGTCACTTCCCACTCTCCTGATAGTTTAGATTAATTTTGCCCATTTCTGTACTTTCCATAAATGGCATTATGGAGTAGGTACTCTTTGGGGCGTGATCTCTTTTCTTTAGCATTGTTTGTAAGATTCATCCTTGGTCTTGTGTGTAATTGTAGGCAGCTCGTTATTACTGATAGGATTCCTTTATGTGAATATACTACAATTTATTCTGTTGAGGAGCATTTGGGTAATTTCCAGTTTGGGGCTCTTAGAAATGCTACTGCTAAGAAGCTTTTTGTACTTGTCACTCAGTAAACAAAAGTATGCATTTCTGTTTGAGTTCTGCCTAGGAGTAAAGTTGCCGCATCAGGGGGCTGGCCCTGTGGCCCAGTGGTTAAGTTCTCGCGCTTCGCTTTGTCAGCCCAGGGTTTCACTGGTTCACATCCTGGACACTGACATGACACGGCTCATCAGGCCACGCTGAGGCAGCATCCCACATGCCACAACTAGAAGGACCCATAACTAGAATATACAACTTTGTACTGGGGGGATTTGGGGGGAAAAAGCAGGAAAAAAAAATTGCCGCATCGTGTGCCCAGCTTTAGAGGACACCGATCAACAGCATACCAGAGTGGTTGTTCTAATTCATACTCCTCTAAGCAGCATATGAGAGTTACTGTTACTCCACACCTTCCTCACGTGGTATTTTTCCATTTCTCAATTTAGCTATTCTGGTTGGTAGAGTGATATCACTCTTTTGTGGTTTTAATTTGCATTTTCTTAGTGACTAATTAGATTGAAGACTCTTTTTGGCCATTTGGATAATCTCTTTTGTGAAGTGTCTGTTCAAGACCTTTGTTCATTTTCCTTTGGAGAAGTCTTTTCCACTTTGGTTTATAGTTTTCTATGCATTCTGGACATAAGTCCTTTTTTCAGAGTGTGTACTGTGACTATCATCTCTCTGTGGTTTGCCTTTTCACTACCCTTAATGATGCATTTGATAAACAAGTTCTTAATATAGTCCAATTTACTAATTTTTTTATGTTTAGCAGTTTTTAAAATCTACCTACTCTCTGTTTACAAAGATGTTGTCCTATCTTTTCTTCTAAAAACTTTATTGTTGAACATTTCGCATTTAAATCTGTAAATCATCTGGAATTGATTTTTGTCCATGGCGTGAGGTAAAGGTCAAGACATTTTTTTTTCCCTCCATATGGGATCAAGTAATCAGGTTTTTATTGAAAAGACCACTTATTTTCTGCATTTGCACTATTGCCTATGTCATAAGTCAGGCGAACATAAATGTCTGGATCTGTTTCTGTGTTCCTTTTTCCCTGCTTTATCAATTCCACACTGTCTTAATGAATGAAGCTTTGTGATAGGTCTTGGCGTCTGGTAGCTTGAGTACTCTACCTTTGTTCTTTTTCAGGATCATCCGGCTGTTCTTGGCCCTTTGTATCAGGAACGTATTGAATCTATAGACTAATCGAAGGCAAACTGACATCTTTACAATGTTCAATCTTTGAATCTATGAACCTAATCCATTTACTTAAGTCCTTAACTTCTTTTAATCATATTTTGTGGTTTTCAGGGCAGAGGTCGTACATCTTTTGGTTAGATCTATTTCTAGGTGTGGATCTTGTTTGATGTTCTCTATCTCTTTTTCTGTCTTTTATTTGTTCATTGTTAGTTTATTTATTTTGGTCTTGTATGTGAATGTATGTTTATATATCCAGCAGCCTTACTAAATTCACTTATAAGTTGAAATAGTTTGTTCTTTCTCTTGGATTTTCTTGAAGTAAAGTTTTTATTTTACTTCAGCATTTCATGTTGTAAATTTGCTACAGTACGGAAGGCCCTCCAAGAAAAAATTGTTGAGGTAATTTATGAAGAAACAGTCCTTAGAGTTAAATTGTCGTAAGACTGATGATGTGATGGGAGATCTGCACGGACCTGACTTTGTTGAGAGTGATTTCGGAAATTATAATAAACTGCTGGTTCATTTCCTTACGGTGACCTACCTTCATTAGGAAGGAATGAGCGTTCATTGAGGTGATGTGTGTGAAAATGCAAGTTCGTAGGGAAATGTAAGGCAGTGGGTTATACATGTAAAGTCTTTCAAGAGGAAAGAAGCAAATGACAGATATGAAGTTAGTCATACTCATTTATTCATTAACTTAATATTTTTGAGTGCTTGTTATGTACCAGGCACTCTTCCAGGTAATAATGGTACAGCAACTTGAATGAATGATTCATGAGTAAATTTTTTAAAGTGCTGATATGTCACATGGTGATAAGTGCTATAGAGAGAAATGCGAGAGAGAAGAGAGAGAGTTTCCCTGAAACTGGAATTGCAATTAAAATAGCATTGTCAGTCATGGCCCCACAGAAAAGATGTTAACGCTGAGAGGGAGAGAGCTGTGACAATATCTGGGGACAGAGCTTTCCAGACAGGTGGGACAACTGCAAAAACCCGTGTGGCTGACAGCAGGAGAAGCAGTGGGAAGAGATGTCGGAACTGAGATGACAGGTAAAGGCGAGGGATGTGACCCCAGATCAAGTAGAGCATGTAGACCAGTGTAAGGCCTTTAGGGTTCACTCTGCACGAGGTGGGAATCTTTGAAAATGTTTTAAAAGGGAGAGTCCCATAATCTGACTTAATTTTCTTAAACGCTCTTTCTGGCTACTGCATTGAGACTTGGTTTTGTGGGGAAGAACAGAAGCAGGAGGCAGTTACGTTCCTGCAGTAATCCATGGGGGACGGGATGGTGGCATGGGCTAGGGTGGTTGGAAAGAGCCTAAAAAGTGATCAGATTCTGGATATATTTTAAAGGTAGAGCCTTGGATGTTGGAGAAAAAGAAATCAAAGATGATCCCAAAGTTTTTGGCCTAAACAATGAGAAGAATAGGGTTGCCATTTAATTAGATGACAGATTTTGAGGGGAAGATCAGGATGTGTTTTTGGACGTGCCATGTTTGAGATGTCCATTAGACATCAGACTGGAGATGTCAGGTGTGTTTGTGTGTATGTGCATGTGAGTGTGTACACATGTATTATGTGTGTACATATATAAGTTTAGCAGAGGTCTGAGCTGGAGATATAAGCTTGGGAGTCTTAGGTTTATAAAATAGCTTATTCCTTTGAATTGCTCTCTTAACTGAAGAAAGTGTTAGTACTGACTGGCGAGATCTTATAATATAGAGAATGGCAAGTCTTTGAAAAGTGTGTAAAAATGGAAACTGACTAGAGGGGTGGTGAGCAGAATTGAGAAGGAGGCGTGAGGTGGGCATCTTCAATTGGTGACGTTTTGTTTCTTGGTCTCGGGACTAGTTACTAGATGTGTCTCTGTTGTGAAAATTCATTAAGCTGTATACTTACGATTTTTGCACTTTTCTATATGTATTTTATAATTCAGTGTATGCTTCTGTGTATATTATAGTCTACTTAAAAATCCTAAAACAAGAACTACATAGAAAGATAGACAGTCCACTGTAGTGTATACTGATTTTCCAATGAAGAGTAGAAACAGTAACTGCTGTTAGAGAGGAGGAAGTAATTAGCACTAAGTTCTTGTTGAAAGCACTAGGTAAACGTGGTAGGTAGAGCCTTCTAGAAGAGAGAAAACGCAAAAGTCCCTACTGTCTGCCCTAGAGAAACAGGAGTGTTCAGAGGCCACTGTGGAGAGTAGCTCAGTGAGAAGGGAGGGCTCATTTTTTAAAATAGGAAAATAAAGTCAATATGGATTATGTGAAGATAACCTAATTATCATGTGAAGTTGACTTTTATCATGCATCATTCATTCATACTCAAGAGTTCTGAGGCCCATTTATCCCTTCAGGTGGAATTAGTAACTCCTACAAAGAATGTTTCCTTTGTATCCTCTTTGCTATCAGGACTTTGTGGAGACTTGAAAGGGTGTCCAAGTAATCTTCCTCACCTTTATATGCTGCAAAGATAAATTACTTCTATCTTACTTCAAAGCTAAGGGATGCATCCTTGACCCTTCTGATTCTTCCCCTTAAAAGCTGAAAGAGAAGTTTGTAAGGGAGAAAAGTCGAATGGTGGGATGATCTACAGCCCCTAAATAATGAGTTGTCTCTGGAGCATCCAGTAGGACCATAATGTGAGTCATATTTGTAATTTAAAGTTGTCTAGTAGTCATGTTAAAGTAAAAAGAAACAGATGAAATTGTATTTAATAATATATTTAACCTAGTATACCCAAAATATGATCATTTTAACATGTAATCACTATAAAACCATTTTAATGAAGTATTTTTACCTCATTTTCTTTCTAAGTCTTTGAAACCTCGTGTGTTTTTCACACTCACATCTCGTCAGTTTGGACTAGTCACGTTTCAAGTGTTCAGCAGCCGCCTGTGGCCCAGGTGCAGCTCCAGAGCTACAGATGAAAATTACAGCTCAGCAGACTTCAAGGAAAAAGTCGCTCTTTTTAAGAAAGCTTCAGGCATTGCACGGTTACTGAGTACTTCATATGTGCCGTGTATTTAGCTTAGCCCAAAACTGCACCAAGAGCTACCAGGAGGCGTTTAACAGAGTTTCTGAGATTCTCTTATAAGTAGTACTTCCTCATAGTAAATTCTAATATTATACTTACGAAAAATAGAATCTAGTTTTTTCTTATGTGCTTTTTGAAATATTGACTGGCTTCAACCAAGTTTTTCTATTCAATAGCCTAGATAATTGTGCATAACTATAGAAATGTAAACTTTTATCTAATATGGCTGTTTTTTAGCTTGTATTTCAGCCTTGAAGATTAAAATAACATCAAATTTATTTGAAAACTTTGCTTCAGAGTTGTTGAGTTTGGAAGTTAAATTGATAGTATGGGACAAGAGTGGCTGTTTTTCCTAGCTTTTTCAATCATGATTGATTATTTTATCAATTTTGTAATCTGTTGGCATAAAATATATCTTGGAAGCTGATGAGTTTATTTGTTATTAGTGTTCAACAGAAAAATGTTTTGTCTTACATTTGTCATAGTCATCTTTCTTAAGAAAAAATCTTGCCTTTGGAGCCTACATTGATTATTTTGTACATTTGATGGTCTAGATAATTTCTGATTCTTTTTACCTAATCATTATGATCTGGGTTGTCAAGTAAAAGGTTTAAAAATATTTGGTTTGAATTTTTAAATATCTTCACACATATACCTATTGATTCTTTCTTCCTCTCTGCATAGGTCTATAAAATACTAGTAAAGAAAGCCCCGGAGGAGAGCTGGGTCGTTTTCAGGAGATACACTGACTTCTCCAGGCTTAATGATAAAGTAAGTGCTCTAATAGATCTCAAACTGACTTTCCAAATTTGAATTATTTTTTGTTCCTGATGCTTCTGTTCTATTTGTGTTGTTTCTTCCTTGTTAATTGAGTGAAGTTAAATCTTTGCTAGTTCCTAAGAAAATTAACCATTTCATCTCACTTTAATAGCCTAAAGTCCCATCTCTACAAATAAATTTCTTTTTTGGAAATAAAAAATTATTTTTACTGTCAAAATGAGAAAACCTTAAAATCCCTAACAGAAATCTAAGTAATTATTAATATAACCTTGTGAGTTTGACAAAGATGTATGACTATAAAATAATGAACAAAAAAAGGTTTTTTAACATATTGTATTAGTTTTCTGTTGCTGTATAACAAATTACCACAAACTTTGCGGCTTAAAACGCACCTGTTCATTACCTAGTGGTTTGGGTGAGCTCGGCTGGGTTTGCTGCTTAGCACCAAACGAAGTCAAAATCAAGCTGTTAGCTGACTGGGCTGTTAACTGCAGGCTCATTCAGGTGGTTGGCAGAGCTCCGGTTCTTGTGGTTGTGAGATGAAGGCCCCTGTCTCCTTGCTGGTTGTCAGCCAGAGGTTGTTCTTAGCTCGTAGAGGCTGCTCCCCAGTCCTTGCACGTGGCCCCTCCATCTTCAGATCCAGCAACAGTGGGTCAGACCCTTCTATGCTTTGAATTTCTCTGACTTTCTCTTCTGCCACCAGCCAGGAAGAAACCTCTACTTTTAAAGGGCTCATGTGATAAGATTAGGCTCACCCAGAAAATCTCCCCATCTTAAGGTCAATTGAATAGTCACCCTAATTATACCTGCAAGATTCCTTTTCTGTGTAACGTAAAATGATAGCAGCAACCCCAGGGGCAAAGATCATGGGCACATCTAGAATTCTGCATACTGCACATGTGAAACAGAAGATGATAATAAATGCCAGTATATTAAGAACCCTTAAAAATAAATAGCAAAAAAGGTAAACCCAAAAGTATAAAATGCAGCAAATGATATGAACAAGGAAATCCACAGAAGAAATATAAATGACCAGTAAATTTGGAAAACATTTACTATCACAGGAACTCCAAGAAAAGAAAATTAAGAAACTATTTTTCACCTGTCAAGTTGACAGACATTTAAATGGCGTTATTCATTGTTGGAAATAGGAATCTTCCTAGAGGACACCCTACGGTTGTGCGTAATTTTGAGACAGTAATCACATTTCTGGGATTTATCCTATATAAGAAATCAGGGATATGGTCAAGATTCAGCTCTAAGGATGTTTATCAGAGTGTTTTATTTATTGTTGTTTTCTTTGTGTTTTAATTTGTTTTTCATAGTTAAAAGTTAGAATCAACCTACATTTCCAACAATAAGGAAATTGAGTAAATTGCAGTGAGAATGTAATAGAGAAAGGAGCTGAGCTGCCCAGAGCTAGAGGGAAATCAGATGAGGCAGGTCGGGGGAGTTGGTATTTTAGACCCCAAGGGAAAGAGCATTTTTCCAGAAGCAGCAAGTGGTTTATGTGCTTCTGAGACGCCAAGTAAGATGACCTTGGACCGGAAATTACTCCCTCATTTTGACGGGTGTTCAGTAGAGGAAACTTCACTGGTCCTGTCCTCTCCCGCCTGCCACCCTCCCCCCTGCTTCCTGGACTCCTCAGAACTTCTAAAGTCAGGATGTTCTTAACAATGTTCGCTGGTGGGAAACCCCGTTTATGTGGCTTTGCAGCTGCCTGGCTGCCAAAAAGTTTCTGGCATTCTGAAAACCTCAGTTTGAATGAAAAGGTAAAATATAGAATGGCAAACTATTTTATCCTTTATTAAGGTGATATTAAGATGCCTTTTTGTAGTATGCCAGAATACTTAAAGTATTATTTCTAGTGTGTTTCTGCCGTTATATATGAACTTCATTTACTGTTCCTGAGTTTTTATGTTACACTGATGAATTAAAAACCTATAATTCTGTACTTCTGTTGAGTTTTTTTAATGATTAAACAAACAAGAAGAATCAAAGTAATTCATGAAGTTACTAGATACTTAAGTGGATTTCTTAGCTTTCTTATGAAATTATTATAATCTTTGTTCCTGCAGACTAATTTCTAGGTTTCAATTTAGTGCTGTTTAATCTGTTATTTATTATTTTTCTTTTCAGGGCTCAACTGTTTTTAGTGTTTACTTTCCTTTATCTCTCTAGATTTATCTTTATTGCTAAAATATTTCTTGTCTTAGGCAAGTTGAGATTTAGAGAACGCTGAAGCTTTTGAAGAAAAATGATAGTAGGAGTTAAATTTAAATCTAGTAACTATCTCCATGGTACTCCAAGTTGGGCACTTAAAATTATTAAGTGTCTATATCAGTTTTCTAGGTACCAGAAGGCGCTCCACCCATTACCTGCTTTTACTGGCAAGAATCAAAATGTGTGAAACACCAGCGGGCACACAGGTTAAATTGCAGTTATTTTTATAATTGTTAAAAATGAAGTTAAAATCTTAGAATCTTTAATTTTATAAAACCAATAATGAAGAGTTTATGAAGTGAGTAGTTTGAGTTCAGCATTGTTCTAGGAATTTGGGATTACATAGAAACTACATGGATGGGTCCTAAATTTAAGGAATTTATATTCCCCACTTATCTATAGTAGTGGGGAAAAAAATAGTCAAGTGACAACATGAGAATTATTGAACATAATTGAAATAAACTGGCTATAAAGAGAAAATTTTCTATAGAACACTGATTTTTTTTTCTTCCTCTTTTTTTTTTAGTCTCCTGGGTTATAATCTGGCTTCAGCTTATAAGAGCCTCTTCTGAGGAAGTCAGAGCGCAAAGTCATGAGCAAGTTCTGGAACACATGGGGCTGATCAGAGTTGAGGTGTCTGGCAGGGTTATAGAGCAGGCTGAGTGATGAATAGTTTGCAGAAATATGGCCACAAGAAGTGGATTTTTCTCTGTGTTCTACTTAAAAGCTCACTATTTTCTACTTCCAGGTTGCAGAAGTAGGTTAAAACTGAACATTTCTGTGAGGTGGAGCAATTGTTCTCAGTTCCAGGCAGCAGGGCATAGGGCTCAGCCCCTCCGTTAAAGAGAAATTCATGGCCGTCCTCAGCCTGCCTGTCTCTTGGGCCACAGTGTCCCGAGCTGTCCTACACTGATTGATCTCATCATGTAGTTCCAAAGTATCGTCCTAAGATTGTCTTTCAGGAGATTTTGTCTATTTTCTCCTTTGTTGGGTCATGTTTCCTCTATCCCATATCTTCCTCTTTCTTGAATTACTCTTTGCTTTTAGAGGAACTAATTCCCCAGTAGCTTCTTAAGGAAAGTCACATAGGTGATATTTTTTAGATCCATGCGTGTCTAAAAATACTCTTTTTCTGTCCTCATACTTGATTCAAATTTGGGCTAGGTATAGAATTCTAGGTTGGAGTCTTTGGGATTTTTTTCAGAATTTTGAAGACATTAAGCTATTGTCATCTTGCTTTTAGTGTTGAGTGTTGCTGTTGAGAAGCCCAAAGCCATTCTTCCTCCTGATCATTTGTAGGACACCTGTTTTTTTCTTCTTTAGAAGTCTGTTGAACCTTTTCTGTGTAATTAATCGAAATTTCACAGTGTTTTTTGTAGATTTTGTTTCTTCTCTTGGACACTCAGTGGTCTTGTTTAATATGGTAACTCATGTCCTTCAGACAAATGTTTCTGAATTGCTTTATTAATGAATTCCTCCCTTCTGTGTTCTCAGTTCTCTGTTTCTGTAACTGCTTTTGTAAAATACACCTTTCGAGCTGGTTCCTTATCTTTGCCTCCCCTTTTTAATTCTCTTTTTCTTTTTTGCTATTTTGGAGGAGATTTCCTTATTTCTTTCTTTCTAAAAGCATGTTTTTATTCTGTAAGTGTGTCCCTTTTTTGTCGTCTTAGTATTTCCTGGATGTGATATCTGCTCTTAATCCATTGAGTGTATTAGTGATAAGTTTTCATCTGTATATTTATTCTTTCATGTGTTCTTCTTGTGTTATCTTTTTCTCTGAGTTGCTTTTTCTGTTTGTCTTCCATGTTAAAGAGTAACTAAGTAGTTCTTGGTTGTCTGGTCATAGTTGGAAGGTGGGTGCTAAAAGCTCATTGGAGTCTCTTACTCCGTGGATGAGGTCTCCGTTGACTTTAAGCTTTGCTGTAGGGTGATGAAGGTGGACCACTCTTGGAGAACTTCTGACGTCAGGATCTTAGGTCCTTCTTCTTGGCTTGATCAAACTGTCCAGAGAAGTGTTTTCCAATCTCCTGCCTTTCGCTGCCAGTTCCTGAGCAAAAGTTTGAAATGGTTTCTGTAGTGTCCGTTTGGTGGAGATTTTCCTACACCTAGGGTTTTCTTGCCTCTACTGAGTCAATTACCACTCTTCTCTCTGCATTTTAGCTTCTCATGTATTGTTTTATGTATTTTTCTCTTCATTATAGTTTTTGTGGGGCTGCAGAAAGACGGAATTAGATGAGTGTGCTCAATTCTCCATCTTAATCCGAAAAACATGTGCATTCCTTTTTGAAAGCTTATTTATAGAAACATCAAATGCCTATTATGAGATCATTTTTCCAAGAAATGTATTAATGTTTTAATTTAATGAAATATGAACATTAGCATTTACAAAAGTTATTGCAAGCTAATGGATAGTCCCCAAATTGTACTTTGTTCAAAATAAAGTTATTGACTAAGTACCCATAAAATGAAGACTTTGTGAGGACTCATTTGTGGGACACTCCCCTCTTCTGAGGATAATTTTTTAAAGGAAAAAAATAACCATGTATCTGGACATATGTTTTATTTAAATTTAAAGCTTAAAATTAATAAAAGACTATTTTTTCCTCCTCATGGCTTTTATTATTTTCATTGCAAACACATTAAATAACAAAACTCCAAGGCCAAAAGTATCTAGTTACATCTTGAAATCAAATCAGTGTTTTCAGTGGTCCAAGTTACTCTCTAGTTTTTGTCTATTTTATCTTTACATATTTATAGAAATACAGACAGAATGTTATATTTTATATTTTTACTTAGCATTTTACCCTGTGAACTTTTCCCTTTTGCTAGCCTTTTTTTTACCTTGTGATATTTAGTTTTGTATTTAAGTGTAGAAATGTGAGTGTACATGATTTCGTTTCGCTCATCCATTTATTGAACAGAGATTGTTGACTGCTTGTGATGGAGCAGACACTGTGCTGGACATTGAGGATGCTCCTATGAATAAGGCATGATCGTTGCAGTGCGCTAAAATAGTTCTCAATCTTAGCTGTACTTTGGACTTGCCTGGAAACCTTTTTTAAACTACAATGCCCAGGCCATATCCCAACTAATTAAACCCAGATCTGTCAGAGGCAGAACACAGTAATTAATATCTTTTCAAGTTCCTAGGTGATTCCAGTGTGCAGCCAAGGTTTAGAATCGCAGGTCTAGTAGGAAAGTCCAAAATTAAATAAATGTTATGTACATTGTGATAAATGACATTTGAAAAGTAAATTGATTTGAGACTCTGTGGCAGGCTGTCTTTTCTAAAAGTGTGCACAGCAATTTTTCCAATCCCCTCTGCTCTTCCAGAATCTTGCCACTGACCGTCAAGAGGTAGAGTCTGTTTCCCTTCCCCCTTGAACCTGGGTGGGCTTGTGACTTCTCCACCCAATAGAGGACAATGGAAATGAAGCTGTGTGACCAGGCTGGATCATAAGAAGTAGACAGCTTCATCCTCGCTTTCTTGGGATGCTCTCCTTTGAAATCCACCCTGTTTACTGAGAGAAAGTCCAAGACACGTGAAGAGGCCATGTTAGGCTTGTGGCTGACATCCCCAGCTAAAGTCTCAGCTAGCAGCCAGCATCATCTACTATACATATGCAGGACTGACCTTCAGATGATTCCGGCTCCCACCTTCAGGTCTTCCAGCTGAGGTCCCAGTCCAGTGTGGAACAGAGATAAGCCATTCTCACTGTGCCCTGTGTGAGTTGATAGCCCACAGTCCATGACCTAATAAATGGTCGTTTTTATACCACTAGGTTTTGAGGTAACGTGTTACACCGGTATAGTCACTTGAACACAGTATATAAAGGGAAATCTAATATAGCTTAGAAGATTGGAAAAGTCTTGCCCAAGAAAGCAGAATTTAAGCCAGATATGCCAAATGGATCATAAACTAAAATGTATAAGCTAAAGCTATAAATGTCCAGGAAAAAACGTGGAAGAATATCTTTGTAACCTTGGAGTGAGCACAGATTTCTTAGGATCTAAAAAAAAGGGTAAACCATAAAAGATAAAAATGGATGAACTAGATAACATTATAATTAAAAACTTATGCTCTATTAAGACTTAAAATGAAGTCAGGTGACAGCCTAGGAGAAAATATTTGTCATACATATACCTGACAAAGGACTTGTGTCTGGAATATGTAAAGAATTCTTGCAAAATAATAATAAAAAGACAACCCAGTTTTTTCCTTAAAAAGTGGAGAGGTCAGAAGATTTGAATAGATAATTCACCAAAGAAGGTATGCAGATTCAAATAAGCATATAAGATATTTAACATCATTTGTCAACAGAGAAATGCAAATTAAAGCCACGATGAAATATACCATGCATCTACTGGAATGGCTAAGGTTAAACAGACAGACAATGCTGAGTGTTGGCAAAGATGTGGAGCAACTGTGACTTCTATGTATATACAACTGCTAGAAATCAAGAATCAAGGCATAAAAAGCTTAGCTAAATTTAATTCTTTTATTTTAACATATTTCATGAATAGTTTTACCTAGTCAACAGGATAGATTTTGTAGAGGTGATATAATTAAGTTGAACACTGTGTTTTCTTTTTTCTTCTTTTTCAGTTAAAAGAGATGTTTCCAGGCTTTCGACTAGCACTTCCACCAAAACGCTGGTTCAAAGATAATTACAATGCCGACTTTTTAGAAGATAGACAATTAGGATTACAAGCATTTCTTCAAAATTTAGTAGCTCACAAGGACATTGCCAACTGGTATGTAACAAATTGAAGTAAGAGGTTATCAGTGCATTCTAACAACTAGTTTAAACTGAAGAATAAATCTAATGACACAACTAGTAGGACCTGCAACTAAGATATACAACTATGTACCATGGGGACTTGGGGACATAAAGTAGGGGGGAGAAAAAATAAATAAATCTAGGACCCTAGTTATTCAAGCACAGAAATATAGGGTAGGATTATAATTACTTGTCCTCTCTAATAAAGCACTCCATGGAATTTTCTTGCTTTTTTCCAGTCAGGAATTTATTTGGTGTTTGATTTGTATTAACAATTTTGAAAAGTTAGCAAAGGTAAAAATTCAGTGTACCATATACTAAACCACCCAAGTGTGAAGTTGATTTTAATATTTAGTGTTTTAGCAGTCATTTAAACAAAGCGGCCCACATCAATACGGTCAATATGACACTATGTGATTTTAAGGGTAGTATTCTTTATATTTCTCCAAAGTAATGCAAAAATAAGAAAACTGTAAAGTTGAGTTAATTTACTTAGATGATAAAGTGAAAAGTACCAAAACCACTGAACAGGGAGAGAAGGGATCTGTAAGGGTTTTTTGGCTTCTGAATATATTTACAGAAAATTGCTTTATGATTTGATGTCAGCTGGGTATCTAATTTTGGAACTTACATTATCAAGTAAATTGGAAGTATTTTGAGAAAAGAGAGCATTTACAAGGCAGCAATAGTGTATTGTAGAGATACCTATGTCTGTAACTATCTTTAGTAGTTTTTCACATAAGGATGGAAAGCAATTAAGAAAACCATCCGATCTCACTTCTTCAGCCTCTTCTCTCAGCCTTTTTTAGTGTATATCACCTTAGGTTATACATAACACACGCACGCTGTGCATAGACGTCTTGCTTCTGACCGTGTGCTGCCTAAGCCTGACGGCTGCTCCAGGTCTCCGCCCATCCCCACTCATTGTCCGCTACGAAAGGAGCTGCAGGCCAGACCCTTCTCTCGACTCTACATTCACGTATGCACTTGCGTCCTTGACAGCTCCTTCGGGTATCTCAAAGTGACCTCAAACCTAAAACAGACTGGAAAGCTTGCTTTCTACACCTTTTCCACAGTATTCAGCAGTATCATCTCCCCAAACCTGGGAGTCGTCCTTGACACCTCCTTCACTACCCTTATCCCTCCTGTATGTTTCAAATTCCACTCAACTCTGCTTTTTTCCGTTCCTGCCATCACCCCTCTAGTCTAAGCAATTTTCTTGCCTTAATTACCTCAAAAGCTTTCCCACCGACCTTTCTCGTCTGCTCTTGTTTCTGTAGCCTGTGGAGCCATAGTCACCTTTTGTAACAGTTTGTTGTTCCTCCTGGTCTCTGCCTACCTGCCTGTCTTTCCAGCTTCGTGTTTCATTATTCCTCCCCACCCCCATTCTCAGTATGTCAGCTGTTTTGGTCTTTTAGTTTTCCCAAATCACCTCACTCCTTTGTCCCTTCGTGCCTTCAGATATGCTGTTCCCTGGAAAAGCAGTGTTTCATGCTACCTCACTCAGCCCTGGCCTAGATAATGCCTGTGTATCCTTCAGATTGCAATAAAAACTTCACTTCCTTAGGTGACTGGCTTTCCTGACCACCCCCTCACCCACCACTACCATCGCCAAAAAGTAGTTCAGCTCTTTCTCACAGTAGCAGTACCAGCCCTTCTCAGCTGGTCCTGAGAGTCAACTCCTAAGGCCTATGACACCCATTCTATGTGTGAATTAATTTCTGTTCTTCTAGGGTGATACTAGCTACAGACCAATCTTAAGAGAACTGAGAAAATGGTCACTGAAATCCTCATCACTAGGGTCTGATTCTCTCAGAATCCCAGCTAAGAATGGCTAGTTGGTACTTTAATTTCTAGCATTTCAGTTTGTAACTATTTCTGTGATGATTTGGTTGCGTTTCTCCCACTAGGTTGTAAGGTGCATACATAGTAGTAGGTCCTGTAGCTGTCTGACTCCCCAGTCAGCGTGCAGCGCTTAGCACAGTGCCAACACAGAGGCCGTGCTCAGTAAGTGCTTGTTGAGTGAATGGCAGAGCTGTTGGTGTTTCCTGTTGTACTAGTGATAAGAAAAAGTGATTGAAGCAAACATGACAAAACTTAGCAGCTGTTTTCTAGGTGGAAATGTGGGGGCTCCCTACTTTTTTATGTGTTTTTTACATCCCCCCCCAAAAAAAGGTCAGTGTTAATTCAGATACAGCAAGCAGGAATAAAAACCAACAAATCCTAAAATCATAGGGAAAGCCTTTGAAGAAAATATATTGTATACCATACCATAAAAGAGGACTTTTACATCCTGTCCCCTTTCTCTTGTCCCTTATTCAAAAACCTTTATGTCTCTGTATTGAAAATATTCTAGTGACTTACAATCACATTTATTCTATAAATGACTATACTCTGTTTTTACCAAATGAAATATTAATGTGAACCATATTAATAAACTCTATGATTTCTTGATTTTTTTAAATAGTGAAAGTTTATCTTAGTTGAGATGCATCTTTCTTTTTTTTTTTAAACTCCTGATAATAGATCTCCATCTCTAAGGTGGGCATTACTGGGGACATTCAAGATCTTGTTATGTCTAAAACTGCATACTTAGGGACAGAGGCAGTCGTCTTGCTCAGTTCATAAATAGATGTTTCAGGGAGAGAGAGATTTCTTGGCCGGAGAGGGCGGGGAAGGGTTCCTTTGGCATTGCTGCAGCATTCATGGTTCTCAGAAGTCAGGCATGAAAGCATCTAGTGTGCCTCACGGTGTTCACCTACGTACTTTTCTCCTGTCACGTCATCAGGCATTTAGGGAATGCTGTAAGATAACTTGAAGCCGAAATAAGGTATTTATGCCTTGTTTATTGTAGGGCACCCACTGTCTTTTTTGTGGGTGATGCATAGCATTTTTTATTTCACAATTTAAGAAGTTTCTTAATTATTATTTAAAGCACGGTATAGGGGCGGTGGGGAGAAGAGTTATTAGTCTTTACCTTAAGTGTTTGCCCTGTGTCATGCTCAGAACGGTATGAAAGAAGAAGATGTACTCATTGGTCTTAAAATTCATTTGAAGAAAATTAGTATTCTATCAGTATTCTGTTTAAACCAAGTAAGAGTTTATGAAATGCTTCTTGGTATGATTCTGATTATAAAAGTAGCAGGAACACAGAAAAGGAACCGTCAGTCCTTTTTGCAGTGATCGAGCAATTCTGGAAGCAGGAACTAGGATTTGAGAGCCTTGAAGGCCAGATTAAGATTATGGGGAGGAAGATGAATATGAGTCAGAAACAAATAATTAGGAGATATCTAGGAAGTCTGAGGTTGCCAAACAGCTGTTTATGAATTTCTCCTAAGAGAGAAAAGGAGAAAAAACAGAATCCCAATACTTCTTTATAAAACATAAAGCTACATTGAAGAACCACTACTTAAAACATCAGTTAGTTGTACAGTACCTGTTGGTACACCTCTTAGCATCCTCTTACAGTTGGAATGGCAGCATAGAAAAATTACTATCTTTGTACAGCCAAATAAGAATTTGCTATTAGTTCTTCATACAGTTCTTTCATTTTCCTTTTCAATATCGTCTTTCATTTCCTTTTTGATATTCTTAGTATCTCACAGCACAGTTATTTCTTACCCCTCATGTTGTCTAGGAGCTTGCCGTTGTACAACTGGCAGCTCTTAATATTGTAACTGCTCTAACTCTCACAAAGCACGAGTGGAAGAGGACAACTGAAAGGGTATTAGGATTGTTGGTTTGAATGTTTTAACACAATATTATTTTCAGGTGCATTTAGAAAATACAAAGTAAGAAAACATAAAAACATTAATATTTTCATGATAAAAGGAGTTATTGATTTTTGTTCCATAAGTATTTATTTAGGTCTTACTATACATAAGGTATTGCAGCCACACAAGGGTGTGGTAGATGCTAATGTTTTATTCAAGACAACTGAATAGGAGAAAGAAGCACCCGAGAAAACTGCAATGGGTAGAGTTAGACCTCTTTCAGAGGAGGAAGGGAGAGTTAGATGGGGCCTCCTACAGGGTGACATTGGAGCTGGATTTTAAAGAATCAATGATATTTAGACTGATAAAGAGAAGGTGAAGAGGAGCTTTCCAGATGAGAGGGAATATTTTATCAAAATGCAGAAGCAGGAAGGCCCGGCTCTCAGACCAGGCACAGTGTGTAACTCAGTTTGTCAAGGTGAAGGATGTGTGAAGATGGATGAAGGGGGAGAGTCTCAGGTTGCACAATCTGTTATAGGTAAAACAAGGCTGTTTATTGTTTTATGCTGTCTTGAGCCACTTGGAAATTGTTACATCATTTGATCAGCACAGCAGATATTTTCCTATTCTCTATTTTCAGAAGTACTGGTCTTCTGTCCTGATTTACCAAATTTTTCCTCCGTTTTAATTCTCGTAAGACACACGGGTTAAAATTATATATTTTTTCATCATAGTGCCGTTCATCTATAAGGGCTTCAGTGCCAGAATTCAGTGTTTGAAATTCTACATCTGTGGGAAAAAAAAGTTTAGAATGGATCTAGATTAGCAGCAGTTCATAGTTAAAAAAAAAAAAAATAGTATCCAAGCATTTACACGAGGGAACAACTGAAAGAAATCAGAATATTTACCCTTTAAAAGGAAAAAGTCCTTGGGGAATATGATAGACATCTTCACATACTTTAAAGATTGTGATGGGGAGAAGGATTAATCAAACGAGATGTAGCATGAAAGTGTTCTGCCTTTTGAGAAAGGGAGTTCCTCTTTACCTTCAGTGTTTGAAAAGGCTGGATGACTCTCAGTGGCATCAAAGAGGGAGTTACTAAATGGGCTGTGGTGGGGTAGGTGACTTCTTGGGTCTCTCTTAGTTGTAAAGTTCAGTAATTCTATAATTCTTGAACAGAATACTTAAACTATTTTTTAGACATTTGCAACCTGAACTGTCTTCTCACAGGAAATTTTGTTGTTAATATAGTTAAGTTGTTTTTCTGTGTAAAGATACTATCAAGAGAAGTTGGGTTAGTCTTAGTATTTTTATAAAATGAGACAAGAATTCAGTTATACTTGCACTAGTGTAATAGTACCTCATGAGAATCAACACGTTATTGCTAAGGTTGGTTGGATGATTTTTACCACAAAATGTTAGTTTGGTAGAAATTCAGTTATGGACAGTTTTTAAAAAGGCAATAAAGCCAAACATTTTGTATTCAGATACATGTAAACCCTTACTTAATTAAATTGGGTTTTGGAGACCTTTTACAAAATTCAGTTTTCTGGGCTTCGTAGTGAAATAAGCTTAACTGAGTTTGACCAGTCTTCGATTGGAAAATTAGGTAATGGGGTAAATGTTCTCTGAAAATTCCCTTTCAGCTCTGAATTTTTCATATCTTATTGTTTTTGTTGTGCTTCTTTATGAATCTTGAAGTTGTACCATCAGAAAGAGCCAGGTTCTAACTTTCTTTTAACTCTTCAGACTTTTGGTCTTAGTTCTTGCTGTCCTAGGCTTACTTTCTTTTGAAAGCTGGAGTATCTATTAAAAACTAAAATCCACCTCAAATTTGAGAATTGTACTGTAGTATTTATCTACAACAGTGGAGAGAAGTTTGTTCTGATGGCCTTAATAGTTTTATTAATTTTTTCTAATTGCTTCGCTCTTACAAGTAAATTCATTATTTGTTGAATGCTTATTCTCTGCTGTGCTAATTGCTTCCGACACAGTCTGCACAGTCCCGGAACCTGTCCTCTACTGCCGGTGAAGCAGACTGCTTCATAAACAGACAGTACTAATAATACAGGCTAATAAACCCTGTGAGAGGGATCTTTTCCAGGTGCTGTGGTGACACACTGAGAATACTGAACTAGGAGAGGATGGGGACGGGATCTAGTCAGAGAAGACTCCCTGAGGAGGTAATGGATGAGCTGAGTCGTGAGGACTAAGGTTGAGAATGCCAGGTAAAGGTGGCAGGGATGGGCCAGGATAACAGCAGCCAGTGTGAGGAGAGGCCTGGAAGCCTGGAGCAGCAGGAGAGAAATGAGGATGACCGTTTCTGAATTTCGGATAAGAGAGGCAGTTAAAACTTGATGTGGGCAGGTGCTTTATGCCAACACCAAGATCTGGGCTTTGTTCCCCCTTGCGAGAGGAGGCATAGATGAGTTTTAAACTGGATTTGACATAAAACATGTTTTTTGAAGTGTTCTGGATTAGAAGGAATCAGACTGAAGGTGGAGACACAGTGTGCTAAGAGTAACGGGGGAGAGGTGCCGACGGTCTAACCCGGGCCCCACGGCCGGGCCTCGCCGCCTGCTGCCCCACCCGTCCCTCCTGCCCGTGGCCTCAGCTGTCATGCCTGCCTCTGCCCTTCTCCCCAGGCTTGTATTCACTGTTAATCTTTGTTGTTTTAACTGGGGAGAATTCTGAAGAGAAATATTAACTGATGTAACATTTCTATCTAAATCCCTCGGTAATAGTTTCATGCAGTGACTTTTTGTGCGTAATTTCATTTTGACAGAAGTGATATCTAGGATTTTTAGTACATTTTTTACTTAGTTTTAGGAGTTTTTTTCCCATTTAAAATATAAGTTTTGAGATAAAGTATACACTTACCTATTTAATTCCTGGTCTTTTAAAAAATTATGAAATGTAAACAGATACATACCTGTGAAAGAAAGAAAGGAGCAAAATAGTAAATAGATGGTGAAAGTTCACTGGATGAAATCTTTTAAGAAGTTTGAAATACAGTAAGACCTTTTTAAAGAAAACTTTGAAGAGAATCAAAGGAAGAGTTTAAGTTATAGGGCACACTTGCTTTGATAATAAAAACGATGCTGAAGGATACCATCTGTGGTCTGCTCGTCTTCAGGCAAGTTAAGTCAGCAACTGATTCCAATTTTAAAACGGAGTTTCCCCAAACACACTGACAAGGTACTCTAGTTAATGAAAGGAATAGAAAGATACAGTCTTCCTGACCTTTTTACTCTAAACTGTTGGATCTTCTCTTAGTCAGAGAGGTTTCTCTCCTATCCTGATGTTTTTCTTGCCTAGTCATTATCGTGATGAAATGGAAGCAAAGGTATTAAAGATTGACTACAGAAGACAGTTAAGGGGACTGTGTTAAACCTATCAGTAAACAAGTAAGGAAGAAAAAAAGTAACACTTTATTTTAAAAATGGACTCGGGGCCAGCCCCGAGGCCAAGTAGTTAAGTTCTCTTGCTCTGCTTCGGCAGCCCAGGGTTTTGCCCAGGGTTTCACCCGTTTGGATCCTGGGCACAGACATGGCACTGCTCATCAAGCCAGGCTGAGGCGGCACATGCCACAACTAGGAGGGCCCACAGCTAGAATGTACAACTATGTACTGGAGAGGTTTGGGGAGAAAAAGCAAAAAAAAGAAAAAGATTTGGCAACAGTTGTTGGCTCCGGTGCCAATCTTAAAGAAAAAAAATTTGACTTAAATTTATTCCATAAACCATTCAATAATACAGACTGGTATTTGTGTTTTATTTGAATTCACTTGATTCATTTATGAATCATACATGGATAATATATATAGAACATCACTGAGCAGAACTGTGGCACAGATAGGCAGTCAAATATTTATCAAATCTAAGTAAAGTTCTCTAGTCAGTGATTCTAAGCAGGGGTGAGGGCTTCCTTTTCTAGGAAAATGAAAAGAGATCAGAATTTCTGAGAAAGAAATTGTCTTCTCAAACACCGCTGTCTACTGGAGACTTTTATGTGTCCCTCTCCTGGAGTGGGAATAAAGCATGAGTGTTGAGCGTCTTCCTCAACTGACTGAGTCCTGTCAAAACAGAAGAAACATAGTGAACCACAGAAAAGGTGTTTTGTAAATCAGCATTGTAAAGCCAATTTTAAATTAAATTTCATTCTTATACTGCAGAGTAAAGAGAGTAGGGCATGGAGTATAACCTTGGAACCGTATTGAAAAAAACTTAGGAAATCCATTGAATTTCATTTGAGTAGAATTCTAGTGAGCCATAGATCATAAAGATTTTCAGGGAAGGAGAATGAATCAGAATAGCCGCTCCAAAAAAAGGTGCCTGCAGCTGGGTACATTTTCAACATCACTGTTGATCTTGGGCTGCATTTATACTATAAACCAGAGGTATAAAAAGAAATTGCTGTCCCACTTTTTCTTTCCTAGCAGCAGCATTCCTATAATTAGGGTAATTTGTGAATGTAAAAATGTTACTAAAGTTGCTTTTTAGAAAAGGGAGTATTTTTCTAATAAGGAAGTTTGGTTTTCTACCCACTTAGCCTGTTTCTGATAATTGGAAAGTATAAATATAACAATACCATATTATTTAATTATTTTGAAATTTATGGCAGTTCAGAAACGGGATGGTCAGAATTTTTTCTCTTGAACTCTCTAGGGAAAATATCTAAGTAAACTAATATAATAAACATGATTGCAAGGAAAAGCTTTAACTTGTTTCAACCTAAGTACTTTTCAATTACTTTAGAAGCATCTTCTGAGGAAGAAACGAAGTATAAGTTAAAATTGTATTTCTTCATAAGATAGTCACTTTTTTAGACTTGTTCAAACTAATATCTCATTGAAAGTGATAAAGTGTTCACCAATTATTTGGGTCTCCTGTACCATTATTCTGAATTATGTTTTATGTCCTGTATTTGCATGTAACATGAGTTCACAATCTCCATGTTCGCAAGATCTTAGAAAATAACTTAAAAATCTTTGTGTCTTCTGTAGATTTTATGTTTGTATTTGGTTACTTGTATGAAAACACATAAACCAGCTTACTTATTTTGGTTTATCAGCAGAAACAACTTGCTTAAAATGCTGTATAGCTTCAAAATAACTTGCTTTTTGCTATCTTATGTAAACTTATTTGCACCCCAATTTTTTTTTTTCTTTGAAAAGCCTTGCAGTAAGAGAATTTCTTTGTCTGGATGATCCACCAGGTCCATTTGATAGCCTAGAAGAAAGCAGGGTAAGTGCTGTATCATATATCACAAGAAAAGAGGAACAAATAATAGAGTACAATAACTACATTGTTTCTTGAATAGAACAGAAAACAGCAAAATATTATCATTTTAGACCATGGTAGTTTTGCACAGAAAGCTTTTAATGTTTGAGTCAAAGGTTTCTTTCATTGAGATACATGAACCTGGTTCAGTAAAACAAAAAAAAAATCCTTAATGTCATAGGGTCAGTAAAGATCTAAAATTAAATCCTATATTTTGTTCTCTTTATTTTTACTGTTAAAAAAATTACTAGATTTAAAAGTACTATTTGTACACTGAGTTTTCTTCCATCTGAGTATCAAAGTAAAGAACCTAGAGTTAAGATCAAATTTAAAACTTGTCTTCAGAGGTAGAAGTCATTGTCTTGTTAGCAATTCAGCACAAGTGTGATGGTCCTCAGATTGCGCTAATTGACATGTTAAAGTGGCCTATTTCTTGAAGCAATTGACTAGATTCACGAAACATTTGGTGAGAATAGATTAGCTAGGATACTATGCAAGTTTTTTTCCCAAATGTTTGATGGTGTTTAAATGGAACAGATTTAATTGGTAGGTTTGTAATGTTTTCAGTTACACTGAGTCAGTTCTTTGTATTAGAGTGAATACCATAGCTTTTTAAAAACAGCTTTACTGAGGTAAAATTTTCATCCATAAAATTTGCTATTTGCTATTCCATTGTAAATGTACAATTTAATAATTTTTAGTAAATTTGTAGGGCTGTGCCACCATGACCATAATCCAGTTTTAGAAATTCTATCACCTCAAATATTTCTACAAGCCATTTTGCAGTCAGTCCACACTCCCAGCCCCAGACAGCTGCTGATCTGCTTTCAATCTCGACAAATTTGTCTTTTCTGATATTTCATATGGATAGAATCATATAGTATATATATGTGTGTGTGTATAGATAGATAAAAGTCAGTATTCAATGTACGTAATCTTTTATATATACAATATGCCTAACATATAGTATACAGTGTTTGTGTGTGTATATATATATATAAAATGTATAAGTTTTGCATCTCATTCCTTTCACTTAGCATAATGTTTGGAGGGTCCTCTCTCAGTGTTTCATTCCTTTTTATTGTGGAGTGGCTTTTCGTTGTATCCGTGTCCCACCCTTTGTTTATCCAGTCACCAGTGCAGGGGCATTTGGATTGTTCCCATTTTGTGCTGCTATGAATAATGTTGCTATGAACAATCTCAAAGAAGGCTTCGTGTGAAAATATGTTTTCATTTCTCTTGGGTTGATCCCTCAGAGTGGAATGTTCGGTTATATGGCAAATTATGTTTAACTTTTTTAAGGAACTTAGTGTTTTCTAAAGTGGCTATACCATTTCACATTCCTGCCAGTAGTGTATGAGTATTCCAGTTCCTCTGTGCTCACAAACATTTGATATTATCTGTTGTGGATTATAGCCACTCTTGTGGGTGTGTGGTAGTATTTCATTACAGTTTTAATTTGCATTTTCTCATGATTTTTTATTTTGATCACTTTTTCTCATGTGCTTTTTAGTCATTCATATATTTTCTTTGATGAATTGTCTATTTAAGTCTTGTTCATTTTTTTACTTGGGCTGTTTGTCTTATTGAGTTGTAAGAGTTCTTTGTTTGGGATGCAAGTCCTTTTTCAGATACATGATTTGCAAATAATTTCTCCTATTTGCATGCGTCTTTTCATCTTCTTAATGGTGTCATTTGAAGTACTAACGTTTTTAATTTTGATGAAGTTCATTTTGTGACTTTTTTATGGCTTATGTTTTTGGTTATATTGCAAGAACTCTGATTACACAGGGTCACAAAGATTTTCTCCTACATTATTTTCTAGAAGTTTCATAGTTTTAGCTCTTACATTTAGGTCTGAAATCTACCCTGACCTAATTTTTTTCATAAGATGTGAGTTAAGTGTCTTAAATTTCTATAGGTATCTAATTGTCTCTCTACCTTTTATGGAATTGTGTCGTCACCTTTATCAAAAGTCAGATGAACATGAGAGGAAGGGTTTGTTTCTGGACTCTTAATTCTCTTCCCTTGATCTGGTTACCTACCCTTCTGCCAGTACCACAGTCTCGTTTCCTACAGGTTTGCATGATGCATCTTTTTCCATCCTTTTGCTTTCAGTCTGTTTGTGTCTGTCAATCTAAGGTCTGTCTCTTGTACAGAGCATGTAGTTGGGTCTTGCTCTTTTATTCGGTCTGACATCTCTCCTTTTACGTCTGCCATTTTGCAGTTTGTTTTCTATCTGTCTCATCTGTTTTGGTCCTCTTCCTCTTTACTGCCTATTATTGTGTGAAATAAATATTTTTACTGTGCTATCTTGTTTCCTCTGTAGAAATGTTCATTTTTCTTAGTTATTTTTTAGTGGTTGCTCTAGGTATGACTGTATGCATCTTAACTCAGTCTACTTCAGAATAATACTATAATTCAATGCAGTGAATTATAAACTTGGCTCCAGTGTGTTTCCTTTTTCTTCCTCCTCTTTTGTGTTGCTGTTGTTACATGTTTACATGTATATGTATTATAAACCCAACAATATAGCGTAATAATTATTTTTTATACACTCTTTTATCTTTTAAAGAACTTAAGAGAAGTGAGAAAGCATTTTGTAGACTCTTCTATTTCTCCATATATTCACTATTTCCAGGCCTCTGTTTCTTCCTGAGGATGGTGTTATCGTCTGGTATCACATCCCTCCAGCTCTAAGGCCGTCCTTTAGTAGTCCTTGTAAGGCAGGACTGCTGGCAGCAAATTCTCACTGTCTGTTTATCTGGGAGTGTCCATTTTTGAAGGATAGTGTCTTGGACAGGTTTTTTCTTTCAGCACTTTGTGTCATTCTGCTGTCTTCCAGCCTCCGTTGTTTCTGATTAAAGTTGCCTTTCACTATATTGTTCCCACATACATGATGAGTCATCTCGCCCTTGCTGCTTTCAAGATTGTTTTCTTTGACTTCTGACAGTTTGATTATGATGTATTGAGGTGTGGATCTCTTTGTGTTTATCGTTATTTGATCACTGAGCTGCTTGGATTTGGCAAATTAATGTTCTGTCTCAGACTTGTGATTTGTTGGCCATTGTTTCTTCAAAGACTTTTCCCATTCTTTTCCCTTGCCCTTCTCCTGGGACTCCCATGCCCTGTACGTTTGTGCACTTCATATTGCACTTCATGTCTCTAAAGTGCTGTTTATTTTTCTTCGGTCACTTTTTCCTGTTTTTCAGATTGGATAATTTCTATTGATTTATCTTCAAGCTCACTGATTCATTTTTCTGTCATCTCACATCAGCTGTTGAGCTCCTTGTTAATTTTTCGTTTCAGTTATTGTGTTTTTCAACTCCAGAATTTCTATTTGCTTTTTCTTTAATCATTCTGTTTCTTACTAAGTTTCTATATTTGTTGAGTTTGTACTGTGTTACTATGGCTTTATAATCTTTGTATCTAGTAGGGCAGGAGTTGCCTTCCTTGTTCTTCTTGAAAAGTGGCTGTTTGCTCTTCCATGTGTATTTTAGGATCAGCATGTGAGTTTCATGAAAAATCCTGTTGGCATTTTGTCTGGAATTATAGTACATTTATTGATTGATTTTGAAGAGCCTTGTCTTTATAGTATTGAGTCTTATCCATAGATCTTTGCTTACTTAGGTCTTTTTTATTTATTTAATTTTTTTTGGTGAGGAAGATTGTCCCTGAGCTAACATCTGTGCCAATCTTCCTCTATTTCCTATATGGGACACCACCACAGCATGGCTTGATGAGTGGTGTGTAGGTCTGAGCCCAGGATCCAAACCCACAAACCCCGGGCAGCTGAAGCAGAGCACGTGAACTTAACCACTAGGCCACTGGGCTGGCCCTTAGGTCTTTTTTAAAAGTCCTTCAGTAAAGGTTTACGTTTTTTTCCTTAAATTTCTAAGGAAAACTGTAGGGTTCATGCGTATGTTTTTTGTCTGCTTGGTTAGTTGGATTTTTTTGCTGAGGAAGATTCACCCTGAGCTAACATTTGTGCCAGTCTTCCCCTCTTATTTAGTATGTGGGCCACCAGCATATCATGGCTGCTAGCAGAGCAGTGTAGGACCACGCCCGGGAACCGAGCCCGGGCCACCAAAGCAGAACGCACCAAACTTAACCACTAGGCACCAGAGCTGGCCCTATTCTTCTGGTTTTCTTACATCATAATTGGTATTTATCTTATATTCTAATTTTTTACTGTTGTAGTATTGATTTTTTGTGTATTTATTTTATGTGTCACATCCTTGGTGAAATCTCTCATTCATGTGTAGGTCCTTTTGGATTTTCTGTGTAGGTAGTCATAACCTCTGCAATATAGACAGTTAGGTCTTTTTCTTTTTAATCCGTAGTTCCTTTCATTTTATTTTCCTATATGATTGTGCCAGCTAGGATCTTTGGAATGAAACAGAAGCAGTTATGGTGAGCGCGCTTTTCCTCTTCCTGACTTTAAAGGAAATGATTCTGTATTTCCCATTGGGTATGGTGTTTTCTATAGGCTTTTGGTAGTTGTGCATTGCTTCTGCTGTTTTTATTTTTGGTTAGTGAAGTTCTCTTCTCTTCCTGGTTCACTGAGAGGTGGTGTGTGTGTTATTAGTGCTTTTGCTTGCTTCTATAAGGATGATCATATGGGGTTTTTCCTTTGATCTGTTGGTCTGGTAAATTACATTCATAAATTCTCAGATGAAAGAACATTATTTGTGGGATTAACTCATAAATTCACCATTTTATTAATTGCTGGATTTGGATTGTAATGATTTTATTTAGAATTTTTGCATCTGTAATTCTCCTCTCTGTTACTGTCATTGGATCTGGTGTCAGGATTATAACCAGTCTTGTAAGTTGAGGAACAATCCCTCTTTTTCTGTTCTCCAGAACCTTTTGAATGAGATGAGTATGTTTGTTCCTTAAGTGGTCATCAGAACTCGACTGTAAAACCATTTTATATAGGTTTTAAAATACATTGATGTAAGGCTGTTTTGTCATGATTTTCAAAATCTGTTAAACATATCTTTAATTATAGATCCACTTTCAATCTCACTGTTGTTTCTACCAGCCTTTTATCCTTGGATTTGGTGTACTTTATGTCTTTTCAAAGAACCATCTCTTGATTTCTTGATTTTGTTGACTGACTAAATTCTTTTCGAATCTCCGTGAATTTCTTCCTTCTGCTTAGGTTTAGTCTATTCTTTTTTTGACTTCTTGAGTTGGATACTTTTTCAGTTGTTTCTGATGCATTCATTTAAACTATAAATTTCTTTTTGAATTACATGCTAACCGTATATCACAAGTCTTAAGTAGTATTTTCATTATCATTCATGTTTTGTAATGTTCTTTTTAATACTTCTTTGCTCCATAAATTTTTGAATTCTCTTAAATTTTTTACACTTCTGTAAATTTTTCCTTCCATTATTGACTTTTTTCATCTGTCTGCATTTTCGTCACTGTGCTCTCTGTGACACTGTTATTGTTGAGACAGTGCTGTGTAATCTTTGCAGTCCGCAGGTATGTGATAGATGTTCTAAACTTTCCATGTGTATTTGAAAAGAATATATTTCCTGATTGTTATGCTCAGGGTTAAATATATACCTGTCAGATCAAGCTTATTAATTGTATTATTTAAATTTTTTAAATATTTACTGTTTTCTTTCCCTGTTTAATCTGTTAATTACCGAAAGTAGTATATTGAATGTACTCATTATAGTTGTGGATTTATTAAATTTCTCCTTGCAATTATGTAATTGAAATATTCCTAGTGAATTGTTACTTTTATTATTAGATAGTGGCTCTTTTTGTGCCTAATAGTGTTTTTCACTTTGAAGTGCATTCAGTCTGATTTTAATAAAACTACACCTTTTGTGTGGGAGAAGGAGCAGATTTGCCTGCTGCCTGATAGGTCTTTTTCTACCTTTATGTTTTAAGTGTGTTTCTTGTAAGCATCATAGAGGTAGATTTTCATTTTTTGATACAATTGGAAAAATGTTTTTGAACTGGTGAGTTTATTCTGGTGCGTATAGTAATTGCCAGTATATTGGTATTTATTTCTGCCATTTTATTTTGTCCTTTTTATTTACCCTGCTGTTTTTCCCTTTCCTCCTTTTTACGTATTTGCAGTTTTCTTTCTTCTCTTTTTTCCTCCACTCTTGGTTTGTAAGTTCTGTGTTCACTGTCTTTTGGTCGTCGTATCTTATTGTCCTCACGTGTTTTAGCACCAAGTCGTCCAGCCCTCCTCAAAGTTAGCCGTTATCACGCTTTACAGAGTCAGTGCTTCTGACTTAGGTGCGTGTTCGCCGCTTCCTTTCCTCACTGTGCCGAATTCATCTCACTCTCTCCACGGGGTTCCAGTTCACTTCCTGGAGTGCCTCATTTAATGGATCTTTTAGTGAATGTGTGTTGATGATGTTGGGTCTTTGATGTCTGAAATTTTTTTAATCTTGCTCTCATTCTGGAAGTGTGATTTGACTGGGTCTGGAATTCCACCTCGGGAGTCGTTTTTCTCGCTGCCTTGGGCGTGGACTGCTGCTGGGAGCTGTTGGCCATTGTCCCTGTAGAGTAAGCTGCTTTTTCTCCCTGGTGGTTTAGAGAGCGTCTCTTTGGTTTTGACATTTGCAGTTTCACTCTCTTATATCTGGGTGGTATTTATTTTTTTCTCCCTTGGGATGCATTATTCTTCCCAAATCTGAAAACGCTAGTATTTAATCAGTTCTGAAAATTCTGTGCTGTTTTCTCACTGAGTATTGCTTCTCCTCCTTGTCTCTGTTCTCTCCTTTTAGAATTCTGTTTATAAATATGCATGTTATTTTCCTTTTCCATCTATCTTAACCTTTCCTTCATGATATCCATCTCCGTCTCTTTGTGCTTCATTCTGGGTAATTTTCTTAGTTCTGGCTCCCAATTTACCATATTGTCTTCAGTCAGACTTATTCTATGTGATCCTTCCTTTAAGGTTTTAATGTTATTGACTATTTTTCATGTGTTGACATTCTGTTTGGTTTGTCTCAGTATACCCAATGTTTCTTAATAGTTGCTTTTAAAGAAATAGTTTTTTTAAAAAAGTTGCATTTTAAAAATGACTATTTTTGCAAGTCTTTATACATGTTCATATTTTACAGTCTCTGGCTAGTAATGTTATCTGAAGTTGATGGGATTCTGATCCTTCTGTGTATTGGTTCCATTCACTCTCTGAGTGTTGGATAATTTCCTAGTAATAAATTCCTTGTCATTTTGAATTGTAAATTCACTTTGATTAGAACTTGGTCTGCAGGAACTCTATACAGCTGAGGCAAGGGTACGTCCTTCCGTAGAAGTTTGTGTTTGCTTCTGCAGATATACCTCAAGCATTTTTTATGCTAGTTTCTCAGCTGGGTGTTTCTGGCTAATTGTGATAGTATCAATTCAAAGCCTAAATCCACCTGAGGTGTTGGCCAGGGGTGTAGGCTCTTCAGGGAAGACTCCACCTCTCCCACCTCAAGGCCAGAGTGAGACAGACTGTCTTTCGTGCTGTATCCCTGTGTTGATAAGTGACTTTATTAACGGTTTAGCTCTTTAGGACCCTTGCTTCATTCCTGAGTGTCTCATTTCTTGTCACTGGCTCCCAAAATATGCCTGACTCCTCGTCTCTTGTCCCATCCTGGTGCTCAGCGTTACCAAACGGCAGCCTCTCCTCTCGTCGTCCTCTCCAGCTCCCCAATGCTGCCGAGTCCGTGCAGGCTGACGGCACCTGTTTTGATTTCCATTCATTTTGCCCCCTGAGATTTGCCTTTGTTTCTTCCCCTCACAGCTATTCAAAAGTTTCGTTTTTAGCTAGATATTTTGTAGCTGGAGGCTTTAGTTTATCTAGTCAACCATATTGTTATCAATGAAAGTGATCTGTGGTTTATTTACTTTGTTTTTCTCTATGGTCTTAGCTTCTATTTGTGTGATAGTTAAAAACTCTTCATTTTTTCGTAATATTGTGAATATACCCAAATTTTTTAATTTGGGAATGTTTATAATGTTTGTCTTATGTGGTTAGGTGAAAAACCAAGCCACAGAATGATAGGTGTTATATACTCCCATCTATATAAAAATAAATATTTGAGAAACTGAAAAATAGTTCAGTTTGGTTGGAACATGGGTGTGTGGAGGCTCAGAGGAGGGGAAGGGTAAATAGAGCAAGCTGTGAGTTTAGGGTGAAAGGCATATGTCACATGATAAGATCCCTCATTTGCCAAGTAAGATCTTCGGCCTTATCCTTTAGGCGGTATTGAATCATAGGTAACATGATCAGATCTATTTTTAAGAAAACCGGCTTGGATTGGAAGAGTGCCAAAGTAAACATAGGTAAGCCAGTTAAGTTTCCTGGTGTTGTAGTTTGTTAAGAACCAAAAACAGGAGAAATGAGTATAGAGAATAAAGTGAGAAAACACAAGAGATGTTGATGAGGCAGTGGGGGAGGAGGGCAATGGAAGAGTGGGAAGACTGGGTTACCCTTGGGCGGTAGAAATCAGGGAGAGGAAGGACGTGAGATGCCTGCCTGGTGGCGTGGATGAGTAGGCAGTAGAGCAGGTTTTCTTTTGCGAATGCGCTTTGACTTGCCGTTGGTACATCCAGTTGAAGAGGACCAGTGGGCATGAGAATGATGTCTGTTCTCAGGAAAGGTCTGGTCTGGAGATCAACAACAACAGCAACAGAACAACAGGAGTCGATAGCATATAGTATACATAATAGCTGAAGCGACAGCAGTAAGTGTGATTGCCCAGGGGTGGCGTATGGAGCAAGAGAGTATATAACCGAGGACAAAACTCTGATGAATGCCCATGTGCAAAGAACAAGTAAAGACTCAGAAGCAACTGTCAAAGTTAGGAGGGGAACCAGGAAGTTTTACAGAGGCCAATGAAAGAGGATTCCATTAAAATTTTTTTTTAAAATTTTAAGTCAATTGTGACATACTGTGAAGTGGTGAAAAACAATACTCTGGATTTGACAATTAGAAGGTCATTGTTAGCCTTTGCTTGAGCCTAATTAGAGAAAAAAAGAGTAGAACTCTGAAGATTTTAGAAGTGAATGGGAAGCTAAATTTGGCTTAAAAAAAGACCTTTTTTCGTGGAAAACTTTTCCATTTTGAAAGGAAGGAGATGAGTTAGTAGCTAGAGAGACTCATGATCAGGAGAGTGATAGAGATGATTTTGGTTTTGTATGGAGACACTGTCGAGGTTTAAGGGCCAAAAGAGGAGAGAAGGTTGAAAATTGGAGCGAGCGTGTAAGTGATGAATCAAGCGTCCACAGGAGACGGGGCTTACTTGAAGAGTCACGTGTCCTTGAGGGCAAGAACAGGCTGCAAGTGTAGTTAGGATTCTGGGGATCAGCGATTTTTTTCTGGTGTAAGAATCAGGATCATCTTCCAGGCTTGGGCTCAGCAGTGGTAACATACTGTAGGGGATCAGCAGTGGTAACGTACTGTAGGGGATCAGCAGTGGTGACGTACTGTAGGGGCTCAGCAGTGGTGACGTACTGTAGGGGCTCAGCAGTGGTGACGTACTGTAGGGGCTCAGCAGTGGTGACGTACTGTAGGGGCTCAGCAGTGGTGACGTACTGTAGGGGCTCAGCAGTGGTGACGTACTGTAGGGGCTCAGCAGTGGTGACGTACTGTAGGGGCTCAGCAGTGGTGACGTACTGTAGGGGCTCAGCAGTGGTGACGTACTGTAGGGGATTTGCTCGGGGCAAAGGCTTAAAACAGTCACAGAGGAGACAGTGCTAACTAGGAACAGGGAGAAGAAGCCATCAGTAACCTGGAAAGCCTCGTCACGGGAGGCGACCCAGAGTTTCTCATGGCATCGTTCTTCATGGTAGTATGATTTTGTCTGTGTCTCTGTTTTAATCTTTATAACCAGGATGCCAAACACTGCTGAAATAAAGGATAGAATGTCGGTTTTGAGTAATTACAGTGAAAGGAGAAGCACAGAGAAAGCGATGCCGAGGTGCTGTCGAGGAAGTAGTTGCTACAGCCGTGTCTCTGCTGGACTGATACACGGAATCAGGAGCCACAGTTCTTTTTAAATGTAATTACCTAGGACTGGGTAAAAATAAACTAAGGAGAATAGAAACTGAAACAGTGGCTATTCGTCATTTTTTCCCACACTGGAGAGATATCACATATTTGCTTCAGGCCCCCTGACTTTCTACATAATAATTCTCTAGAAAAGGGATTTGCAGTTCCAAGTCCCCCTGGTAGATGGGGCACAGAGAGCTGAGACAGCGGAGAGCTAAGAAGACTCAGGGGAGGGCAGCAGGTGCGGGCTGCGAACAAAGGATTTGATTATCCGTGTTCTTTCACTCCCAGTAATGCTCTTGAGAGACATGCTGCATAAGGAAGTAATTAGAGTCTGTTTCCATGTGTGTTTGTGTATTTGTTTTTAAGGCTTTCTGTGAAACTTTAGAAGAGACCAACTACCGTTTTCAGAAGGAACTGCTTGAAAAGCAGAAGGAGGTGGAGTCCCTGAAGACACTGCTCAGTGAGCAGCAGCTTCGCATAGACGCTCTGGAGAGCAGAATCCGGTGAGTTGGGACGCCTGCGTTTTCAGCTCCCAATAGGCTGGGCTGGATGCCCTTTGTATTTTCATATGACTTAGGATATTTCTGATTCCGAAAGTCGTAGACTCTCGGAGGGCTTCCTCGTAGATTGGGGAAGTTGTCTTTTGATAATTTGTTTAGGAGGCTGAGCATTTGAAGGAGGGGAAACATCAGGAAAATAAGCTTCTGGCTGTTCAACAAACTAAGCAATATTCGCTTTAACCTACGTAAATGATATCTTTGTTTCTAGGCCTTCATGCCAGCTTTTCACATAGGAAAGTTCTACTTTGCCTTCTCATCAGCATTTTTGAATTGATGCTAAAATCATTTTAAATTAATTATAACTAGTTTTTTTGTTGACTCAGAGTCAGCAGTGCCTTAGTCATATGACTAATTAAGCCTTACCAGCGGAAGATTACTAAGGCTGCGTGCCTTCTCAACAATGAACGTACGCCTATTTTATTCAAGAAGATACTGAACAAGAAAATAACTTGTCGCTGTGATTTCCTTTTAGAACACTGTCTTTAGAACCTGAAGGATCACTGCATGGGGCAGGACTGGAAGGTGGACCTAGCCTGACGGCGGAGTCACCTGCACTCACGGCTGATGGAGACGTCTTGGATGAAGAATCTGGGTACACAGTGTTCAGTTCATTAGCCTCATCGTCTGAATAATCGTCGGGAGATTGCCGTAATGCTACTCTGTGGAGTATTTTTTATGAACTCAGTGTTATTGTGTCATGAATCTGCTGAGCAGAGAAAGACTAGATCTTCTAGGCTGTGCCTAAAAACAAGCGTTTGGCATCCAGGCTCTAAGTTTTCTTAGAACTTGCTTTGAAGCTGTGTCTGAAGTAACTGGGCTGTGAGTTCATTAGTTTTGTAAATCTTGACAAATTACTTTAACCTCCCTCCATGTCTCTCTTTTTCCATTTAGAAGGTAGGACATTGTAATAGCAACCACCTTGCCTACCTAATAGGAATGATTAAAAAATAGTATATTTGAAAGCACATAGGATTTTTATTACATATAAATCCAAGGTAATTGCTAATACTTCAGTGATACTAGTTAAGCTAGAATCATGAGAACAAATTTTATGTTGGTAAAGGTGATTACAGCCTAGATTTTCATTGATGCCTGCTAATTGAGAGAGCTGAATTAAAAATATATCTCCAGGGATCAGCCCCGAGGGCGAGTGGTTAAGTTCGAGCACTCACCTTCAGCGCCCCGGGGTTTTGCTGGTTCAGATCCTGGGCACTGACATGCCACCATTCAGTGGGCCACGCTGAGGTGGCGTCCCACGTGCCACAACTAAAAGGACCCACAACTAGAATGTACAACTATGTATTGGAGAGAAAAAGCAAAAAAAAAAAAGATTGACAACAGCTGTAACTCAGGTGCCGATCTTTAAAACATAATCTCCCAAGGGGTTATCTGACAAAAGCAACTGAAAAGTACTCAACTTCTAATTGAATATGCGAACCTTTTTTACATAAGGTCAAAGAGTTTTAAAGGTGTAGTGAAGTGAAGTAGCAGGCATCCAGTCTCCTCACTGAGTGTTTCTTCTTTTGCAGAGCTGATGATAAGCCACGCTTAAATTGCGGTGAGCCTGAGAATTGCGTATCTGAGATAGAAGTAGCAGAAGTGGCGTGTGATGCTGAAGACGGCTAGCACCACAAGCAATTCTTCATTCTTACGTTTCAGCAGGTTTAGAACAGAGTGGCACGTATTTAAGAAGGAAAAAGACTGAGGCCTTTACAGAAAACAGCAAGAATGCACATGTGTAAAGTTTACAGAAAGAAAAGTTTTGTTTTTAAGTTATTGGGATAGGAAATCAATTCACTGCTGCTTTAAATTGTCTTTTATCCAACCTTTGTGTTCAATACACTAAACAAGAAGCCTAGGTAGAGTGCTGTTATCAAGGCCACATTCTTAAATACTGTGCGGAAATTATTCTGGTGTTCTGCCCATGTATTGCTCCAAACTAACGTGTGCGTGCATGCGTCTGTGTGTGTGTGTATTTTTAAATCACCAGGTATGTTAGTCAAATGAAAATTAATTGCATGTTGCTACCTGATCGATGTGTACTTCTTTGTGTCTCTGACAGGATATATTTTCATTCATGGTTTAAATCAGTGGTAAAGATGAATTGAGTTTTAAATATTGATGTATTTACCAACTCTAAATAAAAATTGCTTTTTTTGGAATGTTACTGCTATTTAAAAGAAGATAACTTTCTAGTACCAAAGGAAGACTATTTGAAAGAGCTGTAATAACATAGCTAAAGTGATAAAATAGCCTTGATTTTGAAAGATAAGTCATTAATATCAAAATATGATGTGTCCCAGTTTATTATAATATGTTATACTTATTTTCCACACAGCCTTTATCTGAAATCTCTACCTGTAGAATTAGTGAGTTTGCCTCTTTCAGAACACTACCTCTTTTTGCTAATCAAAGCATACTGTTTCGAAAGTATATTATAGATTCTAAGCAAATAGGGAGTTATGCAAAAAATATATAAAATATAAAAATAAATAAAAAGCCATATATACTACAAAGTTCCTAACTATATTGACTCCTGGCATTGCATTTTTATTTCTGAATATGTTGCTATAATGTATTATGGCTGATTTTCTTTTAAATATATATTTAGCCAAGTGATGCACTTTATGATAATTAAACTATTGTGCCAAGTTTAATTGGTGAATTTCTTTAGCACGTGGAGTTAGGGTAAAGAATTACGTAGTGCCTTTACTATTTCACTTTTTACAAAAGTCTCCTAGGGTCTGTAAGTCAGCTTTATAAAAAAAATGTTTATTGTTTATTTCGTTGCATTTAGTTGTTGAAAGTGCCTTGTTTCATTTTTATGGTGTGAAGTTACTCGTTAATTTTGTTGCTGCTGTTTTGCATATTGTCGTTAATAAGCATTGTAATCTTGCTGGCATTTTGAACTGCGTATGCTTTCTAAAAACTGAGGGAAACTTACTGGGGAAATAGAATAACAGCCTCCAGTTCTTTTTTTCTCCCCTATCTCAGAGTTCATTGTTCTCATGATGTACATATTAATATGTGGTTGTATAAAATTCTACTGACGTAGATTAACAGATCCGATAGTTGTTGTTAACCTTTCATCTAAAAAGGAGACTGCTTTTTACCAAAGTACCAAAAATGTTAGTCTTCATCAGAATGCACAAGTCTGCTCTGTCTCAGAACCTTTTCCCCAAAGTGTATTAGAAATGTGTTTATCCTGGGAGACAGAAAGAATATAATAAATTCGCGTACTTGTTCATTTCGGAATATTATCCTAGGCTTAAAAAAGGTTCAAAAGGAACAATCATTTAAATTAATCAGTACCATTTTTAGTCTAATTAAACAAGATGATCTTTCCTAACCTCCAGATATTCTGTGTGCTACATGTGCGTTTTAAAGTGAACCATACACTTGCAAAACCTGGCCTTTCAGAAGACTATATTAAAAGCTTTGGATGGTGAAGAAAAACTCTTGTTAATTAGATAAACCACTATTATTTATATTTAGAATTTACTTTTTTATTTTTATAATGCATTTTATTCCCAGTATTATATTCATTTAATAAATTATTTTTTCAGTACAGTAGTAGCTGTGTTGTTCAGATGTTGAATACCATTTTTCCCCCTCCAGTTTCTGTTTCCCTATCCCTTACGATTGTTGTAATTTAATTATAGTTAATTATAGTTAACTGCTGCATTTCACAGATGTGGAATGAGTCTGTGACTTTCTCTTTAAGGTTACACTTCGTGTTACTGATTATAAGTCTTTGTGAATAGGTGCAATGCACTTCAAATGTAATCAATAAAAAAATAGAACATAACTGAAACAGAAAACACTTTGTGGATAATCTTTTAAAACTTAAGTTCACGTGTAGCTAATACAACCATAAAACATTATTTAAAATGTGTTGTGTCTGGCTGCTGTACTGAGGTCGGCATTTGAGGCACGTTGCTTCAGAAGACCGCGTTCCTCTGGTAAGTCATCTGCGTAGGCTCCAGCTGTTGGTGATGTTAGAAGGGAGCAGTGGCCTTGGGTCTAAGAATAATTTGTCTGGTTTTGAAGTGGATTTTGTTTGCTTGTGTTTCAGTACACGTGTCCTGCAGGCGGACGACTGCTCTATCTCATGAGGTGGGTGCCCTTCGTGAGGACTCACGGGAGAAAATTCTCTTAGGCCTTGGTTCCATGAGCCTGTGTGTCTCCTAAACAATTGCTTTGTTGTTTTCTTAAGGACTCTATTACTGTCTCTCTTGCTTTGTTTTTTGGGCAGCTCTAAGCCAAACTGTAGTTCACCTGTAGCTACTATATAGAACTTCATGAATTAGGTTTTTGTGTAGTAAACAGGACTTTATTTTTCTATCTTATTTTCTCAACACCAATTTTCTTCCCTATTTAACTTCTTCTATGAGAACATATGTATTTTTTTCTGATAAAGTCTCAGATTTGAGTGATATCTTAGACTACATTAGGTAAGAACTTTTCATAGCCTGTACTAACAATTTCTGCACCATTAAATGATGCCAATAATCACACAATTAAATCATCCTTCCCTTTAAAAGATGCCTTTAAGTAAGATCAGTGAATGTGGAAGGCAAACTTAGAAGTGCTAGCTAGTGCCAAGCTGTGGGTAGGTTCTCGGCCAGAGCACAGTATTGATAAACTCAGATTATGTTTTAACCATGGCCTCTGGTTAGAGCAGACACCACTTGTCGTTTCATGTTCATCATTGGCAGCAAAGTAGAGCAGCGTCACTGTCTCCACATAAAGCAAACATCGATATAAAACAGTACAGCTGTGTACTCAGACGGTGAAAGGTAGTGTTTTATTGTAATAGACAGATGAGAATAGGTATAGGCTTTAAATAGCCTACTGGACTGTTCGCACCTGGCTAATTGTAATCACAGAGGTGTCAGTGTCGGTCAGATGGCGGCTGAAGCCCTTGGCTGAAGCGTGAGATGTCAAGCCCGCCCTGGGGGCATTAGGCCCGGAACTGGAGGACTCTCTCTAGAGTTAGTTCACCTGCCCGTCCAGTCTTCGCCTCCCTGGATAGCAAACGCCAGTCACTGACTGACCCAGCAGATATTTGCATTCCTCCTCTGCCACCCCAAAATAGGAATTGGAGAAACAGAATACTTTTCTCAGCTCCCTTTGCAGCTGGGTCTGAGCCTGTGACACAGTTGTGGCCGGTGAGACAAATGGAATTCTGCTGGTAGCTTCCGGGAAACCTTGTTTTCCAGTAAGAAGGAAAGTATGCTGCTGATACAGTGTCTCCCCTCCCCTTGTTCTGATCTCAGGAGATGTCCAGAGGTGCTGGGGGAGCCATGCTGCAAACAGGAGGCGTGACAAGATGAGGGAAGAGGACGAGAACCACAGAGACGCTACCCTCTTGTTGAACCACTATAAATTGTAGGTTTCCGTTAGTTGTACCAAGATAAAAGCTATCTTAAATTTGGATTATAGATTATAAGCTTAAGTGTAGGGGGGAGGCTTTTCTTCCTGTGATGATATTGTGTATTTTGTTAGCAAAGAAAAAATTAAAGGAAAAAAAATTTTTTCTTGAAAGCTAAAGGGGAGAGAAGCATCTATTAGACATATCAAAGGTCACTTACTTTCCAGGATCCTTTGGGCAAACCAAAGATGAAAGAGAAAACAATCTTATTGTACATTCGCGTCAGCTCGGGCTGCTGTGACAAAGTACTACAGACTGGGTGGCTTAACCAGCAGAAGTTTATTTTCTCTCAGTTCTGGAGGCTGGGAAGTCCCAGATCAGGGTACCAGCAGAGTTGGTGTCTGGTGGGCCGTCTGGGTTGCAGACGGCTGCTTTCTTGCAGTGCGCTCACATGGCCTTTCCTCAGTGCATGTGTGCGCAAGCAAGCGCTCTGGTGTCTCATAGGAGCGTTAGTTCCCTACTGGACCAGAGCCCCATCCTTCATGACCTCATTTTACCTTAATGATTTCCTTAGAGGCCCCATTTCTAAATACAGCCACACTGGGAGTTAAGGCTTCAAAATATGAATTTTGGGGGGACACACACATTCAGTCCATAACAGCATAGGATGGATGTAAGTAACATTAAATGTTTACAAAGATATTTCTCAGTTTAAAAGATTAAAGTAGATAGCCTGTTCTTTCATTTGGTCATTCAACAAACATTGAGCATCTACTGTGTTGGCTCCGGGTTATAAAAATTACTGAGAAGCACATGGTCCCTTTAAGGAGTTCAGAGTGATACGCCTTCCAAGTAGGCTGATGTGTACTTTGTGCGGCATTGTGGTAAATGGGGTAATAGTGGTATTCACTGTCAATTATGGGGACGAGAGGAGCAGAAAGGAGGGCAAAGATTAGCAAGAAGTAGAAGTCTAGTGCTTTAGCTGCTTCTTAAAAGTGGAATAGAGGGGCACAGCTAGCAGAAGAGTCAGCTCCAGCCCATGCAAGTGACAAGTACCATGATTGTCCCTACTGCTCATTCCTTCATCTCACGTCAGTTCAAGCTCCACGATGCAGCAGAAGCCCACTGACCTCATGTGATAGGTCAAAAAGGGACACACAAACCACGATAGACACCTTAAACGTTGCATGTTAACTCAATGCACATAAGAGTATATTCATTCGCCAGTGTCCTAACAGAGGTTCAGGCCCCTCTTTGGTCTGGTTTCACAAATGAGAGTTCCTGGTTCTCTCTTGCTAAGCTGTACCCCTAATGCATTTCTGATTCCTAGTTTTCGTTTCTGTAAAGAGAAGATATGAGACACGTATGAAGGAATCTGTGACAGTTTTTACTATTTTTTTTAATGCTGTACTGCTATCTTGCCTATACTTTTACCATGTCTTTCTTTCCAAATCATCTGACCTAGTTTTCCCTAGAAATGATCATTTGTTCTCATGTTTCACTGTTTCATCTATTACTAATAAACTTGAGGTTTAATTTTGTGTACAGCTGGTGTACACAAATTTGGAAATAAAATTGATGCCTGGTAGTCACACAGCTCTCCTGGGAGGGAACAGGCGTGTGCAGGTGTCTTAAGAAGGAGCCAGCTCGCCATGAGCATCCAGGGTGTCAGCACATCTTACGGAGAAGATGGAGAACCTCGGCCAGTCAGTCAAGTGTGTATTCTGAGGTTGGGGAGCGAGGGGCTGGCTTACCTTATACCTTCAATCTATCCTTTCTCTTTGCCGACTGCTCTCCCAAGCACCAACCCACATGGCCACCTTTCTGTTCCTGGAGTCTGTTAAGGTCTTCTGCCTCCTAACCTTGTCATACCCCGTGTCCAGAAAGCTATTTCCAGAATCCTAACAGGCTGGCTCTTCTCCTCAAGTCTTAGGTTAAATGTTACCTCTTCAAGCAGCCTAAAAATAGTCTTCAAAACAGTCACCTTCGGGGCTGGCCCCGTGGCCGAGTGGTTAAGTTCGCGCGCTCCGCTGCAGGCGGCCCAGTGTTTCGTCGGTTCGAATCCTGGGCGCGGACATGGCACTGCTTGTCAGACCACGCTGAGGCAGCGTCCCACATGCCACAACTAGAGGAACCCACAACGAAGAATACACAACTATGTACCGGGGGGCTTTGGGGAGAAAAAGGAAAAAAAAAAAACAAAAGAAAACAGTCACCTTCATCTCAAATTTCTTATTTACTTTCTTACTGTCTGTTTCACCTGCCCAGCTCCCCACTGCTTCCCCCAAAGGGCAGGGCTTTCTCTCTTTTCCTCTTGTCCCTGCCCCCCTCCCAGCTGGGAGCACATAGTAAGTCCTCAAAAATATGTATTGAATGATTAAGATTAAAAAGGACTGAATTAGGAAAATATTAGAGAAAATAGAGGTGTTTAGAAAGAAAATGTAAGTCTTGGTGATTGACACACTCTGGGTAGATTGTTGCCCTGCTAAGGAAGAGACTGACAGAGGAGGATCTAGGGAGTCTGAGGGTAGACTGAGTTTGGGATATGCTGGATGTGAAATACTGTAGGCAATCCAAGTGGAGCTCCCCAGCAGGCAATTGGATATGATCATCCAGAATTCCGGGGAGAGGCCTGCCTTACAGAACTCAGATTAATTAGGAGGCATTACCCTTCCTGTTCTTCCTGCCCCCGCCCATAGTACCATGGTCTATAGCGTATTGGGGACTATGTTAGTAGTACTAAAATGAAGAAGACCAGAAATGTGTGACTCCACGTGTACCATGGTGACAAGTGTCATGGAAGTACTCCTGCTGGGCCCAGGTGTCTCATTGAGTTAATTTGTTTTTCATTCTATAAGTAATTTGTTATCATAGAAGATCATGTTTTCCTTCCTTCACAGGAGATACGATAATAGCGCAATATCATGAAGTTTTGTTTTGCTTATCCTAATAATATTTAGTATTTAAAGCAAAGTTAAAGAAAAAGAAGAAATTCAAGCAGACAATGAAATGAAAATGTTTGATCTCACTAATAAAGTAATACAATTGCAGCTATAAGAAGACGATGAAGAAATGAAGTCTGCGTTGCTGGTAGGAGCATGAATTGCTTTAAGAATAGTATTTCTAGACCTGTTTTGGCAACGTAGAGCAAAACCGTTAAAAATGTTCATGGTCTTCAACTCAGCAACTGCACTTCTAGGAGCTTAAACGAAGGAAATGGATGTAGTGTGTAAAGATTTAGGTCAAAGGATATGCATGACATTTGTCACAAATACTTCAGTTTTCAGTATTAAGGGGATTTGTTAAATATTTTGTACCCAGTGACGTTGCAGAAGAATATTTAAAGATATTCATGACATATTGCTAGTTGAAAGAAGCAGATTACAAAACAGTATGATCTCACTTTTATAAGAAAAAAGGTATACATGTGTGCATTTGTATACAGAAAGAATAAATATAGTAAAATAATAGCCGTGGTTATCTGCTTGATGGAATTATGAAGGGATTTTATTTTCTTTTTTTCATGAATCTGTATTCTCTCAGTTTTTCGATAATAAGCATTTATTACTTTGTAATTTTTTTAAATTATTTTTAAACTAATAATAAGATGCATATTGCCCCACCATCTGCTATCTGTTTACTCAGGGCAAGTTCCTCAACCTGTCTGTCTCCTGTAAAAGGAAAGTAATGCCACCCAAACTACAGCACTGTTGTGGCCTAATGGAGTGTGACAACGCTCAGCCCAGTCTATCACACAGTAGGCACTCGTAAATGATGGAATCTGACGTCCAACCTCTTGCATGGAACCATCATCATTGGCTGTTCAGGAGTCCATCTGTAAACCTAAAATACGGTGGAAATCCCTTATTGAACTTACATTGATGGATGTACTCATGTTCATTTTCTAACCATGTTATTCCATCATTTACCCCATATTTTAAATTGTGAAGGCTTGCATCAGCTCTGCCTGGCTTACAAATGGTTTTTTCCCAAGCACATTTCCAAGTGATGCATTCGATAAATGGTGGTTTATCAAACTACACTTAAAATGCCTTTTTAATCTATAAGATAATGGAAATTTGTATATTGTTTGCAGTGGGACAAAATGGTTTTGAACTGGTAATTAAACAAGAATAAAATAGCAACAGGTATTTATCTGGACACACGGGGCTTGAGAGAAGCAGTTTAACTAGAGCCGAAGGGGAAGGGAGACTTTTTGTAAAGAATCTAACGGGAGATTGCAAAACGAGCCAGGCCAAGCACGAAGAGATGGTACAGGTTATGTCTGCTAAAAAGTGACGCCTCTGACTCTCACTAAATTGGCCAAGAAACAGTGCAAAAGATTTATGCCACAAGGACACAAGTGAGCGAGGAGATGCTCCCCGAGTCCCGGTCCCTCTGGCCTTCTGTGCCTCCATTAGGCTGGAGCAGGGCTGTATCAGCCCTGAGGGCCTCCCTACTGCCATACAAAGGAATTCCTTGCCAGGCCACAATTACCTGACAGTTCCATTTTAAGCGTCTTCTTGCCCGCAGTGGGGCAAGTCAGGGCGTGCTGCTCAAGGGCTGATGAGAACATGGCTAGCACTGGATTTCTTTCTGTTTGGCATTAGTCTATCCATCACTAGTCTAACTTCACCCTTATTAATCAAAATAAGGGCTGTATTTTTGCTTAAATGGAATAAAGATTTTCCTGTGGTGACTGGGCACGAATTAGAAGGCAGGGGAAGAAGTGAGAGTTTGCGTACAGTTGAATTAATTAAAGAATGCATGGTGAAAGAAGAGAAAGTTACCACAGCATGTGGGCTCAGGTGCCCGAAAGGACAGAAAGACGACCAGAGGAATATGGTGGACAAAGCTGGGCCAGACAGAGGCAGGCGGGCTCTCAGTCTGGGAGGCTGATCCTTTGGTACGTGGCAGACCTCTGTTCTCCACATGCTTGGTCAATGGCTTATTCAGCGGGTCTCGGAGAAATTGGTTTTATAATATGGGAGCAACTTGATGTTCAAAATAAGGCCTTTACTGTATGTGCTGGGGACATAGATACATTTAGAAATACCTTTCATTTTTTTAGCTAAACGATATATCGGTTACTCGCTAAGTGTTGATGTATATGTATATATGAAATATATATGGATATATATTTACAACACCTTGCTCAAAGTATTTTTTAAAAGCTGTTGGGTTTACTTTTCTGAGCATTTCAGATCTACAAAATGTTTCCTAACTTTCTCCAGTTTTTGGAGCTCCAGAACCTTCCAAGCCCACTCTGCTTGCATCTCAATCCAATTCTAGTTAAGGATATACTTTAAAATTGAACAGACCTAAGTCTGGGTTTTGGCTCTGTTTCTTACCAAGTGGGGCAAATCACTTTGCATCTCTGAGCCTCAGTGCTCACTTAACGTGGAGATAATAATAGTGTTCACCAGTTCGGTTTGCTGAAGGGCATCCCTGTGAAAGGATGTGGAAAGCGCTCCGCAGCAGGCCTGGCATCTCCCGCAGTCTGGAAATAGCACCGTAGCCCCAGGAAGGCAGGGGTGTTGTGCAGGTGCTGAGTGAGGCAGCATGCAGTTTTCTGTGCACACACACAGATGTGTGCTGCTCAGGCCTTCCGCCTCACCCAGTGCCTTCCAAGCTGTGTTATAAGAGAGAACAATTCAGCCACAGTGTGCAGACTTGAGAAGAGAGCTACCTGCAATACTGAACTATCCGTACTCTGACCGTCTGTAGTCTTACTCCGTCACAGTGGAATCTCTGAATAGATATTTTCGTGGAAATGTATTGTTAATGACCCAAGTTGACAATAAATTGGCCTCACCTTTTCACCCGCATCTATCACGCTTCTCATGCACTCGCCATGCCCTTGTCAGTTCACTGAATGTTCTAAATGCTTCCCCACCTCAAAACACCCAAACATAACATTTTCTCTCCATTTTCTTTCAGTAGAAGAATAAAGCCAAAACTTAGGGAAATCTCAACTTCCTGCTTCTGCAGTCTTTCCGCTAAGTCTTATTTCATGAGTGATGCTTACAAATTTTATAAACACCAAAAGTTAAAATGAAACTTCCAGTGTAAATACTTGAAACAAATAGGCATATTATGTAAGGACACCAAGCAATAGATAAATTAAGGAAGTTGATCTATCCGTGGTCAGATATCAGATTCCCTTAAAGTTATTCTTGAAAGGTTTTTTCTTTTATCTCAGCCTCACCTTTCAAATATGTTGGAGGAATAATATTTATTTAGTGTGCTGTCAAGGCAGAAAAAGCTGATATGGAAGTCACTTCCCAAATTTATTTTCAAGGTACAAAATGGTCACCATGACTAAGCATACAATGTGCCTTGTGCCTTGGTTGGTTCTTCCCTCAATTACACAGGGAGTTTTAAACTTAAAAATGTTTGAAAATAAACAGTATTTGAGTAACTTTATTCCTCTCCTTTTTCTCAAGCTTTTGCTGAAGTGGAAGGGGACACACTTTAAGAAAATTGCATTTTGAGTTAGGGAAATAAGAATTTCCTTTCACCGGCATACCTGTGCATGCTGGGATTCCTGTCCATGTCCATGGAGGGTCTGCGAAGATGACAACAAAAAACAGGCTATGCTGGCCTTGGATTCTGTCTCCAGAAAGGTCTCAGAAACATTTTAGGTATTGCTCTCAGTTACCCAACACTTTGTAATCTGTGTACGTTCAGGCATTTTATCAGCAAGCATTGGCCGCTGCGCGGTGGGCTGTGTGCTTGACGTGCTGCCGCGAACGAGACCCTTTGTGACCCTGCTGCTTCTCCCACCCCCACCGTGAACCCCAACTCCAGACACGCGATTTCCCAGCTCTACCTGTGATACTCCCACTGGGGAGCCTGGGCCGTTAGCCCCATAGCCCCTGGTCCATTCCCCCGGTAGAACAATGACCTCTGTGGGTCGGAATGTTTGAGTCCATGCACCACATTAGACTCTGAACAGCCTTGAGTGCTCATCACAGCACAGCACCGGCACCTACACGGCAGGAGCGCCAGAGATCCTTGGTGCATGTGAACAGACTGTGGCCAATCTTGGAATGAACATCTAAAAATAGGATATTTGGAAGTCTTAACGCCCAGACAATACTTTTTAAACTCATCGCTAATAATGTGGACCTAGGGGCTCAATTATAACTAGCAGTTCTTTAGAAAGTAGCACATCCAAACTGACCCTCGGGCACAAAGCCCCTTCAGAACAAACCTGCCGCCCACAGAAGCAGCTGCGATCTGGAGAGCTCTCCTGCAGGGCTTGTAGGGCGGCAGTTTGCAGACAGACTCTACCTTACTACATCTGAATCCAAGAACGTTTATGCTTGAAGGAGCCTGTCGAGTCTTCCGCTCCAAACCCGCTTCTGACAGACAGAAGATGACATGAACGCAGTGATAGAGCATCATGGGAAACAAGGCTCTTTGGCTCCGAGTCTGGTGCTTCTTTATTTCATACAATCTCTCCTGTGTCTAGTCATATCCAGAAAGACTTCACGGAAGGTGGGTCTTAGCCATCATCTGTGAATTAGACCCTTCCACAGCCAGTGGAGGGAGAGTTCTCCATTTTGTCCCTGATTCCAGGGTCCAGTTCTGTCTCTTGGGCTTAGGTTGACAAAGAGATTGATGAAGAAGGGTCATGAGTCACATTTTGACACCAGCAGCCAAGGGTCCACAACGTCCAGCCTAAGCCTGGCTGCAGGTATCGCATCCGCCTCCCTGAAGTTTCGGGAATCGCTGCCTGCTCCAACGCCTCGAACCTCCTAGGTCAGGGGAGCTGTTTCTCTGCATTACCTGCAATGTGAGCCCCGTGGTCGCTGCTGCAGTCGTGCGGTCCTGCTTCCTCTCTGCCAGTGTGTGTGAAAACCCTTCCCCTCTGAGGCTGCTCCTTAGAGAAGCTGCCTCTGTAGCGTGCATGGCTGAGAAAGATTGTTGGGTCCTTAAATTCCTTGAGAAGTAGTAGTAGGCTTCCCGGTAAACCAAGGCATCTCCCAGTTTTCGCAGTCGCAGGCCACCTGTACTCGGGGAAGAGAGGACCACCCCAGGTGTCACTGCAACCCTGGCATCCTCACTGGCAGCAGCGCCTTACTCGTCTGCAAGATGCACCACAGTGTGAGATGAAGCAGAAGCAAGGGTTCCAAAGACTGTTTGCTTTCAGGCTTGGTTAAACCCTCTGGCCTGCCTTGTCGCCTAGTTTATAATAAAGACCCACTTTTGATTCTAAAGTTCCAATTAATAAAATCCAAACTGCTGTCGGTGGGAACACAAACGAAGCTGCCTCGGGCTGATTTCAGCAGGTGCTTCGTCTTCACCTTTACGACGAGCTGAGCGCGCCTCCTGGTGGGAAGGATGAGTGGCAGCACTCGATGACATCTGTAGAGAACAGCCACGGGGCGGGACGTCAGGACGCTACAAAGCGGAAATCCCAAGACAATCCCAAACTGACTTATGAGTTTGTCAGACCTGAAGGAGATCTATCCCAAGGAGATTTGTCTCGACTGACACTCTCATCTAACAAAGTGTACGGGCTGAATCCAGTATTCGCCCTACCTCGATCCCAAATAGGGCTGTATTTCATGCGCCGTAGAATATTTTGTGAATTTTTCCCTTTACCTTCATAAGACAGGAACATGAAATTGACCCTTGCCTTACCCATTTTTATGTCTAAACTGCAAATAGCCATGATCGACTATTTTTGAATTTTAGTAAACTTTTCACTTTCTTTATTTCTATTATTTTTGCCTACTTTTCACTAGGATGCCAGCTACACAACGTTGAAAGGTGCCTGTTTCTAAAAGGTATTTGATAATTCTGTCCCAGAACTACTTCCTATATTCCCCTTTCCATTTTCCCACATTCTCTTTATTCCTTTACAAAAACTTTCTTACTCTTTACTCCGTTTTTTTTTCACTTCAGCTAGTTTTCTAAGAGTAGTATGTTTGATAACTTTTTGTCACCTTATTTTGAAAAAATAAAACTCTTCCTCTTTACTCCACATCTTCCTTTTGTGGGGGAGTTGATATTCTGAGAGAAGTGACTTTGTTCAAACAATTTAGAAGACGGAAAGCTGCTGCTTGACTGGATGGGAATGGGGCATTTTTCCATAGTGTCAAAACATATCACAGAAGCTAGAAAACCTCCTGGACTTTCTACTATTTAGCCAACTCTGTCTTCAGATGCAATTTCCCTTAACTAGCCCGTCCTCCACCCCACCCTCTTCTCTCCACAGTCACAACTCTGTCTCTTCCACAGATTATCCTCCACACTCCAGCCCTGGAATAATCAACTGGCACTAAAAATGTCAACTTTGATGTCCCAAACCAAACTTATCCCCTCCCCTCACCTAGGTCTGCCCCTCCCCCTAATATCTCTCATCTCAGAGAAAATGGTACCACCATCTGCTGAGCCACTGAAACCAGAAATTGGGGGCATCTGTGACTGTGACCCCTTTGGCCTCTCTCCACCGCCGCCAAACCCCATCGCCGCCTCTCAGTGGGTTCCCTGTATTCACCTTGCCCCTCTCCAATCTATTCTCTATTTTTGTGATAGATTGAACTTTGTAAAATGCAAATTGATCACCACTTAAAAATCCTCCATTGACTCCCCAACACCTTCAATAAATCCAAACTCCTACACCAGGATGTCCGAGACTTCATCGTCCGGCTGTCTTACGCCCACCGTTCCAGCCATCCTAGACCCCAGCGTACCCTTTCACGCCTCTCTGCCTTAGCTACTGCCCCCTGCTTCCTCAGGCTGGTTTCTCCAGTGCTGGACTCGGGCAGCAGGTTGTCCAGGAGGCCAGCCCCAGGCATCCGCGCAACACGGAAACACTTCTCACATCGCCTCACACATCTCTTTATGTGTCTGCCTCCCCCAGCGAGACTTCCTGAGTGCAGGAACTGTTGTTATGCGGTTTCGAAAACCTCATGCCTTAGGCAGTGGTTGTTATATTTATTGGAGAAGTTGTGAACAAGAAGATGATGACAGAGAACTTTTGTGACTTCTCACCATGAGCCAGGCACTCCAAGGATGTTACGTGTATTGTTATATTTAATCCTCATATTGATCCTAAAAAGATATTTGTAAAATACTCATTTTACAAATGAAGAAAATGAGGGTCTACAAAGTCGAATTATCTAAAGCCACTGTGATGAAAGCTGTAATGTACCTTCCAAATCTCCCTTCAAGAAAGGACTGACTCCCTCATCTGCCTGAAGTGTCGTGGCACCCCTCACCCAAGACTATGCCCTCTTTTCAGGGCAGTCACATTCAATGACGGAGCCCCATGGGGGACTGCCTCCATGCAGACCTCACTTCAGAGCATCCCCCAGGGTTAGCTAAGGCCTCCTTTGAGACTGCATTGCAGCTCCACTCCTTCTATCCAACCTTTCTTCCTTCCCTTTCTCTTCTTGGATGCTGATGCCCACAGCACTTCTTAATAAACCTCCTGCGCCCTCCTCTCCATCTCAGAATTGGCTTCCCAAGGAACCCGACCTGTAACAGTCACACGGCTAATAGATGATGGAGCCACCCCTTGAACCAGACAGTCTGAATCAGCAGCTGTGCTCTTGGCCCACCGGACTATGCCACCTCCTGCGATAAACAAGCCTCACTTACCTTTGCATCCCTGGTCCTAAGCATAGGTACTCAATAAATATTTGTGCATTCACCTTTTTATCTGTTTTTTGCTTTCGTTGGTTAGGGTCATTGTTTCCAGTTCTTGCCCCCAAGAACCTCACAATCTGGTCTATTGCCTTGAAGGGCAGGCAAATTGTATTCTAAAGTTCATGATTTTAGGATCAAGTCAATAAACGTTAAATTTAATTACTTCAAACAGTGGACAAACATTCCCTAATTTTAGACTTTGTTTTATTTATCAATACTTTTAGAAACTCAAAATTTTAGCAATTACATTTCTACTCCTTAAACACAGGAGAAGGAGCTCAGAAGCACATAATGATGCTGAGTCCACGCGAAGTGTCCGCGTCCTGAGTTTGCCTTGGCTGCCCTTTAAAATCCGCACTCCGTGACTTCAAGCGCAGCCGCCATCAGAACCTTTGCCTGTGGCGGAGGGCTCTAGATCCCGACAACAGACATCTTCAGGAAAGAAATCAGAGTGAAAACAGCTCAAATTCCTTTAGACCTTAGTTTTAAAATATGACCTTGAACTCTTCGATCTTGACTAAGAACGAAGCTACAGAAGGGCTACCTTTCAAATAGGAACTGAGGGGAGCATTCTTTATTAGTTTTTGAACTGTTATTGGCTTAATATTTTTTGGCTGAGGTTTGCTTTCTTTCTCTGCCAAGAGGAGGAATATTCTTTAAGAAAAACTGTCAGAAAAATAAATACATAAGTAAATAAATATTTTAAAATCCTATCCATCTGGCCTGGTTTCCAAGAGCTCATTACACAGCTTTAGGCCTATGATTTTGCATTGTCCAAATTAAAATAACCTTCCAGGAGCAATGCCAGCAGAGAAGGTCGAGTCTGACTTGCACTCTGGAGGGCTCACCCTTGTCACAACCTGGCTCTCTGCTGCCCTCTGAGCCAAGAAACAGCAAGGAATGGTCCTTTCTTGGGTTCTGCTGCCCTAGAACTATCTCCTTGAGGGTTTTACGCCTGTGTCATCTAGTGAGAGAAGCACAGGTACCAGCAGACATAGAGGGAAGAAGTTGAGGATACAGATATCGGACTAAAGGAGACCCGAATTCACATTCTTAATCTTCATTTAGCAATTGTGTGGGCTCGGGAGGTTGCTTAATCTCTTTGCACCACCTTCAGTTTTACTATTAATGGCTACTTATATTAATTAATATCTACTATATTAATACCTACTTCATCGCCATGTTTTACAACTAAATGAAACATTGAATAAGACCCTTCACACTCAGTTGGCACAAAGACAGCATATGACAGATGTGATCATTGTTCCTCACAGTCCTCTGTGGCTTTGAGCATTGACAAGAGCAGGAAGAAAGCATTATTAAGCACTAACTTTGTACCAGGTGCTGTACTAGCTTTACCTACATACTCCCATTTAATTCTCATGACAACCCAGGGAGATCATTGATAGTATTCCTATTACATCATTAAAGAATTTCAGCCTCAGAGAGACTAAGAAACTTTCCCAAGGTCACACAGCTAGACTGTGACCCACCTAAGAGCAAGATCTGTGTCTTGTTTAAATTAACATCTATCATCAGTCTTTGTTGAATGAACACGTGAACAAATGGATGAACTGGGGAACGTACAAACTAAATATAAGCCTGATTTCCCATGTAGTGTGAACTCTGCATATGTCACGTTCAAGGAAGAAAGAGTCTTACTGAAATGTTAAGAAATCATGTGGATTGTTATTATAGATTCATAAAAGGTGCAGAGAGCATCACACACCACTTTATGCAGAATATATCAGTTTATACAATATATTTTGGCTCCGGGCACTTGAGGAAATCTGTGTCCAATTCTTAGCTAACCCCTAATGGAACAGAGACTTCAAGGGGCACAGACAACAAAGACTACAGACTTCACAAAATTAGTTCAGAAAAGTAACCAAACAAACAGGAAGCAACAACAACCACCTCTAAGGGACGGGTTATAATATTCAAATACCTAATATTCAAAATGCCCTGTTTTCAACAAAAAATTATGAGACACACAAAGAAACAAAAAAGTATGGTGTGTACACAGGAAAAAAGCAATCAATAAAAACTGTTCCTAGAAAAGCCCAGATGTTGGACTTACTAGTCAAAGACTTTAAATCAGCTATTTTAAATTTGTCTGAAGAGCTAAAACAAACAGTTTCTAAATTACTAAAGGAAAGCATGAGAACAATTTCTCACCAAATAGGAAATGTCAATAAAGAAAAAGCAGTTCTATAAAGAACCTAAATAGAAATTCTGAAGTTGAAAAATACAATAACTGAAATTAAAAATTTACTGGAGGAATTCAATGGTGATCTTGAGCAGGCAGGGAAAGAATCAGTGGACTTGAAGATAGGTCAATTAAGATTATCTAGTCTAAGGAGCATAAAGAAAAATGAACAGAACCTAAAAGAGCTGTGTGACACCATCAAACATATGAACGTGTATGTGATGGGACCCCCAAAGGGAGAGGAGAGAAAGGAGAAGAAAGAATATTTGAAGAAATAATGACCAAATACTTCCTAAATTTGATGAAAGATGTGAAACAACACATCCAAGAAGCAAAATGCACCCTAACTTGGAAGAACGCAAAGCTATCCACACTTAGACACATTATAATCAAACTGTCGAAAGACAAAGACAAAGAACCTTGAAAGCAGCAAGAGAGAAGAGATTCATCGCGTATAAAGGATCCTCAATAAGATTAACAGCTGATTGCTCCCCAAAACCCATGGAGCCCAGAAGGCAGTGGAATAACATATTCAAAGTGTTGAAGGGGAAAAACTGTCAGCCAAGAACTATATATCTGGCAAAACTATTTTTCAAAAAAATGAAGAGAAAATCAAGACATTCCCAGATTAACAAAAACTGAGGGAATTTATTGCTAGTAGACCTGCCCTATAAGACACACTAAAAGGGGTACTTCAAGGTGAAATAAAAGCACACTAGATGGTAGTTTGAATCAACATAAGTTAATGAAAAACACCAGTGAAGGCAACTACACAGGTAAATAGAAGAGACAGCATTAATGTATTTTTTGTTTATAACTCCTCTTTTTTTCTAATTTTACTGAAAAGGCAAGTACATAATGCAATAATTATAAATCCATATTGATGGGCATATATGTATAAAGATGTAATTTGCACAGCATAACGGGGAGATGGAGACATATAGGAGCAAAGTTTTTGTATACTATTGAAATTGTTTGTACTAAATCTGAACTAGTTTATTATAAATTAAGCTGTTATTTGTAATCCCCAAGGAAATCACTAAGAAAATAACTTCAGATTACATAGTAAAAGAAACAGCAAGGGAATTAAAATGGTACACTAAAACACATTTATTTAACTTTTATTTATTAACTTCCTTAAAGAAGAAAGTAATGGAGGAATTGAGGAAAAAACAGACATAAGACACAAAAAACAAACAGCAACATGGCAGATACCATAACTACACTAAATGTAAACAAACTCTCCAATTAAAAAGGCAGAGATTAGCAAATGGATAAAAAAGCAATATCTAATTATGTACTGTCTACAAAAGACAATTTAGATTCAGACATAGATATAGATTGATTCAGACATAGATATAGATTGAGAGTAAAACAATAGAAAAAGATATTCCATACAAACTGAAACCAAAAGAGAGCTGGAATGGCTATACTAGTACCATATAAAATAGACTTTAATACAAAGATGTTGCTAGTGAAGAGATGGCAGGAAAACTAGAGGAAACTTCTAACTTCTAGTTGACTGGAACTTGGGGTAGAGGTCATGGCTGAAAATATAAGTGATGACAGGGACTATGTTTTATTAAATTTTAATCCCCATACTAATTCAGAGCTTCAAGTATAATAGGTATTTAGTAAATTTTGGTTGACTGAATAAGTTTATGTATGAACTCTTAGTCATTCCCATAGAAGTGACAGTGAAGCTATAATTTAAGATGAGATCTATGGAGAATATAGAATGAAGAGAGAGCAAATAACAAAATCATGGAAAACATGGGAAAGGTTAATATTTGTGAGGCAGAAAGAGAACTGAGTCATTCAAAGAGAAAGAAAAGCAAGAGTTGGGATTAAAGGAAATGCAGGAAGGTATGGAGGGCGAGGATTGGGAGATTTTCAAAAGAGTACAGGACACACACATATTGTATTAATATGGTGTGTATATAATACAAGGATATAGAATCTTCATACACACATTATGCTGTATACAATCAAAATAATCAACCACACACGTCACCCTTTAAGTGCTCCACAGTCAAGTCTGAATTGGAGTTTTTTCCGACTGCTGAACGGGAATACTTAATTCTCCTGACATCCTAAATCATAGTGTATATATACCCTTCACTAGCCTGTGAATACTAGAAGTGTTCAGGAGAATCATGGATATTAAGAGGCATTGCCTCCTTGCTCAGTGTTTGGACATCTCTCTTCTAAATAACGGCTCTCCTGCTTTGCCCTATCTGTACTCCCTTAATGTATACAAGTCTTTTTCTTCTGAAAAATAGCTCAAATGTCTTGTGTATATTGCAATAAAACTTCTGGCAAGCCAAGAAACAAATGATGCTACATGAATTTGAAGTTGGAGGATTTTAGCTATTTCAAGAAATGCTTTCTTCAGCAGGAACACTAGTCTTTGTCTTAAATCAAGGAGAAAGGGGAAAGGAAATGGAGAGATGAAGTAGAAACTGACTAGCATTTCATCAATTTGTTCCCTAGGACTGTAATGTAATGATACCAAGACACTCTTATTAGCCGTAGCTTCTCTGGGTTTTTCCTTTTTTTTTCTTTCTTCTTGCTTGGATTGCTAACGTTGACACATTATCCAGTTTGTTTCAGGAAGACACATATAATTGTGGTGTATGAACTATTTGCTACTCTAATTTCTACTAAATAAATCAGTGCTCAGACTCTCTGTTTGCCAAGAATGAGAAAATGCTGCAGCTCAGATTTAATTATTCTCAGTTGTTGGGTGGACATCTATTGCTTGAGGTGGTATTTTTAGGTTTTAGGTGGCCAACACCCAATCCCCCTTCTTCAGGTAGGAACACCTGACTTGCTTTAGCAAACCAGCCTTTCTGCTTTCCAGTTCACGAGGGTCTAGCTGTCTGACTCCAGAGGTAGTTACATGAGCCAAACTTGGCCAATCAAATATTCTGGCTCTAGAATCGGACTCTTGAACAGAATAACAGTTTGCTCAAAATGGTAGTAGCTCACTTTTCCCTTGGATCTGGCCACCGTGCATGCCAGAGCCCCCCTGGTTTCTGGTCTTCCTCTAATTGAAAGTATTTTGTTTGATTCTGGGAACCATCCAAATCTCTTCCAATAAATCCAAGTTCAAAGTTTGTCTCTTAAGTTATCTTCAGTATGTTCCTTACAACCAAAAAGAAAGGAAAAAATAACCTAACTGATATATTGGAAAACATTTTATTTAAAAACACAACACATAATAGACCAGCTATCAAGCACTACCCAAACTGAGGTCCATCACCAAGGTGCCACTGTGATGTGGTGAGACCAAGTTTTAGCAAACATCCCGGAATTTGCAACTTCCAAACCGAAGTTTTCCCACTCTAAGGATGCCTTGCTGGAAATACCTTTAGATGTCTGATTAATACCTTTATTCTCTTTTTTAACACTTCTTCAATCTAAGGATGATTTACTTTTACAACTTTTCTCTCATTTCTTTACTCCTTCCTTACGGTCACTAGAGGGGCAGCATTATAATTTTATTTCAAAGTATTTTTATTTCTTTTCAGAGTAACATGTTGCCTTTCACAAAATTTCTTTTATTTTTAACACTTCAGTATTTTAGTACTTCAAATCATACATTATCTGCACACTCATTAATAATGAGTAACTGATCTTCTTGCCCAGTAGAAATATAATGTGAGACACATATGTGATTTTAAATTTCTCAGTAGCCACATTCAAAAAAGGCAAAAAGAAGATGAAATAAATTTTAACAATATATTTTACTTAACCAAATACATCTAAAATAATATTTCAACATGAAATCAATATAAAAATATTAATGAGACATTCTACATTCTTTATATACTAAGTCTTTGAAATCCAATATATATTTTATACTTAGAGCACATCTCAATTCAGATGCAAATTTCAATCAGAAATACTAGGTCTGTATATAAATTTTATAAATTTTAAAGTTGAAAAAGTAGATTCACATACCCAAGTTGTTCCAAACATACTTAAAGCTTTCTTATAACCGAATTGAGCACTAGTTTGTAAATTAAGTTAATTACAATTAAATGAAATTAAAAATTCAGTTTCTCAACTACGCTAGCCACATTTGAGGTGCTCATTTCATGTGGCTAAAGGATACTGTTTGGACCTCACAGGTTTAGCAGAAGTGTCTAGGCACGTGTGTTGACCTAGGTGGGGAGAGATGTTCAAACATCTCTCAGATCTGATTCATGAGGTTTTGGTGTTTTAAAATTTCACAATAACTTTTATTATTGAAAGATATAAAGATTTATTCTTGAGATATGTTGAGCTTCATTGAACTGTGAGTTTTTAGTTTTCACCAAATTTGGAAATTTTTCAGCCATTATTTCTTCACAGGATTTTTTCTATCCTATCCCCCCGCCCCAGAGACACCCCCCCCCCCCCCACAAACCATCCACCCAGCCCACCACCACCATTCCAAGACTCCAATTACCTGGATGTCAGGCAGCTTAATATGATCTCACAGCTTAATCTTGGTCTATTTTTTTCTCTTCGTATTTTATTTAGAATAATTTCTGTTACTATGTCTTCAAGTTCAGTAACCTTTTCTTCTGCAATGTCTAATCAGATATTAATCTCATCCACTATATTCTGTATTTTTCATTTCAGATAATATATTTTTCATCTCTAGAATTTTGAGTCTTTTTTTTATATCTGCTGTTTCTCTGTTCATTGATGATCATGCTTTCCTCTCCTTTCTCAAACATATGGAGTATATTTATTATAGCAGTTTCAATGAACATAAGGAGAATATTTATAATAGTTGTTTTAATATCACTTGTCTTACAATTCTATCATCTATGTCATTTCTGAGTCTGTTCCCAATCTTCATTCCTCCCCTAGTCATGGGTTGTTTATCCTGCATCTTTGCATGCCTGAAAATTTTTGATTAGATGACAGACTTTGTGAATTTTACGATATTGGGGCCAGGGTTTTATTTTAGTTGTTTTATTGTTGTTACTTGTTAGCTTTTACATTCCTTTAAGTATTTTGGAGTCTTGTTCTGGGATGTAGTTAAGTTGCTTGGAATCATTTCATCCTTTTGAAGCTTGCTTTTAAGCTTTTTAGGGTAGGTCCAGAGCCACCTTTAGTCTAGGCATAATTTGACCTCACTCCTGAGGCAAGAACCTTCTGAGGACTCAGTCTGATGCTCCCTGTATTAGGTGGTCTTTCCACTATGACTAGCGAGAACACAAACTGCTCCTGGCCCTGTGTGAGCTCTGGGGATTGAGCTGCCTACTTTTTCCCAGTGTTTCTTCTTGGCCTCAGTGGTTTCCTCATACATGTACGCAGATCCGTTCTCAGTCAAAGACTTGCAGGGGCCCCTCTGCAGATCCCCAGAGTGCTCTCTCGCTCGCTCGCTCTCTCTGTGCAGCAATCTCTTCTCCAAGAACCCTCCCCACAGGTCTCCTCCATGCAGTGAGAGCACCAGGCTCTGCGGGGTTCCTCTTGCCTGTGAAGGCAGTGTGCTGGGTACTGGAAACACTCGCTTCATTTGTTTCCCTCTCTCAGGAGTCACAGTCAAGTGCTGCCTGCCGTCCACTATCTGGAAACTGTCGTTTCACATATTCTGTCCAGTTTTCGAGTTGTCTGAGGGTAAAAGGTAAATCCAGTTCCTGTTATTCTATCGTGGCCCAAAAGATGTAAAAACTTAATAGTCATTCATTTAGTAAATGTTTACTGCATGCCTGCTGTGTATGAGGAACTGTGCAGAGTACTGGGGATACACTATTGAACGGAAAGAGATACGGTCCGTGCCCTCACTGGGGGTTACCACAGCCTAGCAGGCAAGAACAATAACTGAGCAATCATTCAAGTGAATATGCAACATAGACCATGATAGGTGACAGGAGAGGAAGTAGAGTGCTATGAAAGCACAGAATGGGGAGACTCGATTTAGCCTGTGCAATCAGCAGAAGTTGCCCAAAACAAAGAACATTTTAACTAAGACTTAAGGACTATGTAAGATTTGGTATCTGTGTTGTGGAGGGTGGGAGGACTGCTAGGAAGAATAGCATATGCAAAAGGCCTGTGGCAAGATGGAACCACCAGAGATCCTTGAGTCCGACCCTTAGATTTCCCGATAAAGTAACAAAGACGCAGAGTTTATGACATGTCGAGTCATACTGTGTTAGAGGCAGTACAGAGACTAGAACCCAGGACTCCAACTCCAGGTCCAGTGCTCTTTCTATCCCAATATGTTGCTAAGCAAATGTAGGGAATCCTAGAACATTTTACACAATATTTGTCATTTTATGGCCCATGACATATTACGGGCAATATATAATTTTGTAATTTGCTTTCATTTAAAAATAACTATGGCCAAAATTTTCTTCAAGATATACTTTTAATTGCCTATATTTTTATGTATTTACAAAGAATATGCTTTAAAGTGTAAATAAATGTACAAGAGAGCACAAAACAGAAGAGAAGGCACATTCACACATTTAGCACGCCGAAGCCATAACGGCATCATAACGGCTTGGGAGTGCTAATGCGGGTCCCCACATGCCTGAATCACACCCAGGAGATTCTGGCTCGGCAGTCTAAGCTGTTAGTGCTTTCAGACACTTTGGGAAATGCATCCATTGCCCCATTCCAAGCTTAATTGGCATAATAAATGCCAATTAAAGCTCCTTTAAGATTTTAAACTGCAAAACTCAAGTGAAACTATTTATGTACAGAGCAAACAAGACGTCTCTCCAAGAAGTCTTTCCTGAAAGAGACACTCTCCACAGTGCATTTACATTTCCCATGGGCTCCATCTCTTCCAACACGGAGGCACACAGCAAACGTGCATTTGCATAGAAAGGAAAGTGATTTTCCCTAGCCATTCTAAATGTATCACTCTGAAATGGCTTATAAATCGTCATATGTTTTATGTGTTCATAGAACTCCGTTTTCTTTCAACAAATATATATAGAACACCAACTATGTGCCAGGACGGGAAATATGGCAGTGAACATGGTGGAATGCCCCCTCCATCAATACGGAGGGATCTGCCGAGACACCGCCAGGAAGCCCCTCTGCATCCCTGACTCTATGTCTGCACACCACTCCTTTTTACACTTTTACTTAGGAGGCTTAAAAGACAATTATTCATCCAGTGTAATTATAAAACAGAGTCTCTGTTAACGTCTGAACTTGGCAAAAATATTTTTTATGTCTTTTGTAGAACTGTTAATGCAGGTGTCAAAAAATTTCATTTCAGTTTAAGTAGCCCAAGCTGATAATTTTTTGATGTCATCATCGTCTTCTTCTGCCCTCCTGGAAGATGCTGGAACATAAAATGGAAAAAAAGAAATGAGTAATTAGTGACATTCACACTTTCACCACAGAAAACAGGTATGGTATGAATTATGTATGAAAAGGTATACATTTATGAAATAAAAAATAAGTGCTAAAAGGGATGGACCCGGCAACTACTTAGGCAACTGTCGCAGGTCACTGAGGTGGGGACAGACCTGCTCGGGATCGATGTGCAGTGGAGGACATTCCTGGCATTCTGCCTGGCATTCTGCTTGGCATTCTCTCTGGCATTCTCTCTGGCTGTGCTGGGAGGGAGGAGGAAGGCACGCTTGGAAGTCGGATATTTGTCATCTTCTTATTTAATTCCTCCTGCTCCAGTTCCTCAAGTTCTGCCATCAACTCATCCTGAACAAAGGAGAAAGAAAGAATTATGGAGTTAATGTTTCAAGAAGTGGGTTTCCTCTAACACAATAACAAGAACATCTGCTACCCAATTGATATGTGAGAACCCAGTGAAATGGAATATTTATTTTAAGACTAAATCTTTTTTGCAACACTGAGCAATGATTAGAAAATGAATATTTGGGGTTGTGCAAATTTGTTGTAGTTAATCTTATAATACTTCAGTAAACAGTTATTCAAGTAGTTTGTGCTAGCTTAACATATAACCTCAACAGTTTCTAAGAAATTTACACCTTGCCTGTCATTTTTTCAGTGTATTTTTTCTTTTCTCCTGTTAAAAATTAAGAATCTGTGAAACTTTAATTTGAGAAATAAATACTTTCATTTGGGCTGATGCTATTGAAAATAAAACAATAGGTATAGCAAAACCATAACTACAGAAAGTAAAAAGAACCAAAGATATCATGGTTCCTTTGTTAAACTACCAAAACCAATACAAATCATGCTGTGTGCTTGGGTTCAGAAAGCTTCAACTCCAGGTAGGTGCATGGTATTTCTTTCTTTTAGCAACAGTCCCAAAGACTGGTTTAATCCCGAAGTATTCTCTGTCCCAAGAACCTTACAGAGGCAAGACCGTTTGAGACTTTAAGGGTACAAGTCACCTTACGACAGATCTGAGACGACTCGCGGTGGTTTAGGCCTAACTGGCTCCAGGAGTCCTCAGGTGGAGTCCATCCCTCCAGGAGAGAGGTTGGGAGTCAAAACTAAACTTGTTATCATTGGAATTCTGAAGTTGTCACTATCAGAAATAACTTAGGACACTCTTACATTCAACCAAGTAGATCTTTATTCATTCATTCATCATTGAACAAATTTATTGAGAGCTCACTCCTGGCCAGGTGTTGAACTCAATACTGGGGATGCAAAGTTGAATCAACAGTCCCTACACTTAAGAAGCTTATGATCCAATGTGGGAGAAAGGCACATAAATAAATAATTGTGCTAAATTAAAATGAGGGAGACACTACTATGGGCCAAGAGAAGAGATGCTTATGTCAACCAAAACATTTGATCCAGTCAGGGGGTATCAGACATGCAGCTAGCTGAATGACTGTCTGACCTCTGTGCAATCTACCTCATGAAAAGGAAATAAAACAGGAAAGTGGGTAGTATCAGGCTGTGTGAAATAGTACACTCAGTGTAGCCGTGTGCCTTCTGGTTCTCCACAGGCTCCATGGATAACAGGCCTTCAGAATGAACACTCTGATGTCCTATTTCTGCCCACAAAACACTTAGGAACAGACACCGTAAATGCCAGAATGGCAGAACTCGCTGTCCTACACTGCATGCGTGCCCAGAACTGCTGATGTTGCCTAACAGTTATCAACATCACCAAAAAGACATTATTTTCTTTAGTAAATATGATGATGACAGAATAATTATCTCCTCCATCATTTTCAGCCTTCAGGCACCAAACATTTATTCAATCATGGATAAAATAATTTTAGAATTTAAGAAACTTTAGAGATAATCCAGTGATCCAGTAATTTTCAATTTATAGATGAGAAAACTAAAAGTCAGAAAAATGAAGGGACTTACACAAAGCTTAGTACTAACAGGTAGAACCCAGATGTCCTCATGAGCCCAGAGCCCTTTTCTCCATATCATAATGCACTCATTAACAACTAGAAGGACCCACAATGAAGAATATACAACTATGTACCGGGGGCCTTGGGGAGAAAAAGGAAAAAAATAAAATCTTTAAAAAAAAAAAAATAATGCACTCATTAGATGCTTGCAAGTCTAACCAGGGGCTGGCAACCTTTTTCTGTAAAGGGCAAGATAGCAATATTTAAGGCTTTGCAGGCCACATATGGTCTCTGTTGTATAGTCTTCTTTGTTGCTATTGTTATTGATGTTATTGCCTTCTACAATCCTTTAAATATGTGAAAACCATCCTTAGTTCACAGGCCATACATAAAAAGCCATGAGAATGATTTGGCCTGAAAACCAAATTTTTCCAATGCCTAGTCTATACATTTTTTTTTTTTTTGGTGAGGAAGACTGACCCTGAGCTAACATCTATTGCTAATCTTCCTCTTTTTCGCTTGAGGAAGATTGTCACTGAGCCCACATCTGTGTCAATCTTCCTCTATTTTTTTAACGTGGGACACTGCCACAGCATGGCTTGATGAGCAGTACATAGGTCCACACCGGGGATCTGAACCCATGAAGCCCGGGCCACCAAAGCAGAGTACATGAACTTAACCACTACGCCACTGGGCCAGGCCCAATCATTTTAAAAAAGTGTTGACACTACTACTCATTTTCTGGGATTCTGTGGAACTAAATCTTACTGATGAGATGTATCATTTTTAATACCACACAGATGTAGGAAGTCAGATTCTTTGCCATGCCAATCTGAGAGCTGGAAACATTTCAAAATATGTACTAGTCCTACTTGTGTGTGCTTTGAGTAGAACAATTGAAATTCACAGTGCAGACACCACCATTATAATTATAGTCTGTATTATTGGACTGATTAATCTAAATGGAATGTGTGTGTTAATAATGCCACTCCACATTTATTTTGTTTTATAGCCTGAGTAATAACCAGAGGCAGCCTAACCTCTAATTTGACAGCTACAGAGCATGACACGTCTGTTCCTTACAGACTGACACAGTCTGCTTTGTTTTGCCCAGATGCGTGAGCACGCGATTCCTCGTAATGGGGCTATTCAGGCTTCAACCATTAAAAGTCACTAACTTTACATAACCACATGCTGCTTTTCCTTAATAGCTGAAAACTTAATTAGGAGCTGTTTACCAAACTGTATTAATCTTTCCTTTAAATCAGAGCTACCAACACTTTGTTTCCCTCTTAAGTGAAGGACATGTCTAACAAATATCATTTATTCCTTAATGATACTTAAGGCAGGATTTAGGGAAACCTGCTGTATACGGTGGGCAGCTACCCTTTCTGGCAACCACAATCCTCCATTGCTCATATTGTGTTACCCACCTCATCGAAGCCATCGGCAAATCCAACCCGCTGAGAAAAGGCTTCGGAGATTTCTTGGGCAATGTCCTGCTGCTCTGTGATCTCCTGCATCAAATCATCTATTTTGTTCAGATCCCTGCAAAATAATATTTTGTTGAAATATTTTCAAGTTTTATTTTAAAGTTATGAATTTAGATATAACCCCATACAAAAAACGAGTCAATTTAACATAAACTCTTAGTTATTTCAGTAGAATAACAAAAATTCTTAGTGGTAATATGCATTATCTTTAAAAATTAATAATCCTGTAGATGCACATATGGGGCACATGTAGGGCATATGTAAAATTTAAATATACGCTGCTCTGTATCAACTCTGCAGGAAATGGTGCCATGGACCGCCAGAGACCACCAGGACTAGTACAAGCTGTGGCAGCTCCCAGCAGCTGCTATCCGACAGCAGCCTTTTGTAGAAACTCAACTCTGGAACGAGAGATCTCTTTTCTAGAAGCCTAGTAATTCAGAGATCCTGATGGCCTGAGGACTTTCTCACAGCTGCTGCAGCCCTGGGAGATTACTGATGAGAGCAGGATTAGGCCCACAAAGCCCTCAGAAGAATCAGCAGTTTCAGCAAAGGAATCGCATAGCCATAGGCCCAGGACAGACAGCTATTTCAAAGACAGTTTCTAACGCCTGAGCCCCACTGGCCCCTATCCACCAGCCTGCACTGTCAGCGTCTGAATGCCAGGATCTGGACTGCTCCTCTAGGATCCCGGCTCTGAATCATTCCTCCAGCCCCAAAACTAGGCCACACTGATTGGATAACAGAGAAGTGGCAATTTTCCTCCTTATTAAATAATCTAAACACTGACATTTTTATTCCCAATAGAAGAAATCTTGCAAGTGAGTATTTTTGACATAACTTCATAGAGTAACCAAAGAGAATACTTTTACCTTATTTCCAGTTCTTATATTCATAATGAATATACAAGGAATATATCTATAAAAAGAAAGGCGTAGCTAAAGTTTGGGCCCGGGGGTGAAAAGGAACACAAGGGGATGCTGCTGCTAAACTCCCTGGAGAAAGGCTATGATTCTCTAACACATTTTGGCACCCAGCTTACAGCAATGACACAGGATTTTGACTCTGATAATCAATCTAATGACCTTTCTGATGCTATCAAAATGATAGCAGCTTGTCAATGAATTATCAGGGCAAGAAAATGTTAGCAAAGATGTCTTCACTAACCCCAGCCTCCCCCTCTCCCACCATTTCCCATCCATGGAAACTTCTCTACACCCCTCAGGCATCCATTGCTCTTGTGCATCTGTGGCCAGACTTACTATCATATTTAATCTCAGGAAAGGATCAGGCCCCAGGTGTTGATTTCCCAGGGTGAGTATAAACCAAATTGTCACTAGTCCCATTACCACTATGAATATTGATTGCAGATTGCTTACTTTGTACTATGCTGAGTGCATTACATCTAGTATCTCATTGAATCTCACAATAACCACGTGAGGGAAGTACTATTATCATCTCGAATTTACAAATAGGGAAGCTGAATCAGGGAGAAGCAAAGGAATTTGCTCAAGGACAGCTGGCAGTGGAACTGGGAGTATAATCCAGAAAATCCGACCCTTGAATCCATGCTTATCATTCTTATTCGATGCCAGTGGCTCTCAAACACTGGTTCGTGTCACAATCACTGGGGGAACTTGGTTACAAACAGAAAAGCCCAAGCCCTCCCCTTCTCCAAGGAGCCTGGGCATCTGTGCTCTCCTTAGTGGTTATTTTGATTCCCAGTGAAGTTTGACAACCGCTGTTGCATTGTTCTAACACCGTCACAGATGTTGACATTTAAGCCTTTTTAAAATCACAGACTGAAGGCATTCACAGGTGGAGTCAGACAATAGTGAGGTGGTTGGGAAACATTAAGGACATAATGAACGTCTTTCAGATTTTCATGGTCTTTTTTTTTTTTTTGCCATTATAACCTCTAATCTTTCTCTGAAGGAGCATTCCATTCAAACAGGTCAAAGAGCTCCAAATGAGTAAGCCCATTCCTGCCAAAATCATCATATAGTTCCAAGGTTCTTCCCAACAGTGAGGAATTTATGACTCAGAGGGAGACCAACGTCACTCACATGTTTTCATGAACGGCTTTCATCGCTTTTGCCGCAAGGCCCATGTTCCTTAACACCTCGGTGTTGGTGTGTGAGTTTTCCAGGGCTTCTCTCTGGAACTCAATGGTGGAAAGTGTGCCATCAATCTGTGCGAGCTGCTTCTCAAACCTCTTCTTTCTCTTTAGTGCCTGCAATGCAGCTAAATAAGGGAGAAGCCACATTTATAAGGAGAGAGCCCAAGTCACTTACTCAAGAGACATTTGCTCAGCACCAACCACAGCCTCAGCATTGTTGATACCTACAGACAAAGAGGATACCAAATAAATCTGAGACACTTAGGGGTAACATCTGTCCTTTCAATCATCTGCACCAACCACCACTCCCTCAAACATTTAGTTATTCTCCCAAAGATCTGGCAAGTGTAAGAGAATGAGAACTCAATTTTCATATTCCAGAAAACATACCAAAGAAGTGTTTCTGTCTGCATAAGATTTTATAAAAAGGACAGATGAAAAATACGAGTGAAAATCCCGCAATAGAAAATCAAAACTTTAGAAGGAGAAAGGACCTTAGTGACTGACTATTCTAGCTCCATCTCCTTATTTCAAAGACAAGCTAACTGAGACCCAGAAAAAGTTATGTGACTTGCTTGAAAGTAGACAGTGAGTGGCAGCTGGAACCTGAACCTAGGATGTCGAGCTGCATGTCTTGGTCTGAAATGATTACAAGATGGCCAGTACAAGATAATAATGCAAGTTTTGTTTGTAACCTTTTTTATTTCCTACTTTCTCTCTCTTCTCTTGGGTTCAGCTGTTTGCTGATCTCGGCCCTTCTCTTTCATACAATGGCTTTTCCTCAAAACTCTTCTGATCTTCTATCACAGCTTCATATTTATAAACGAAAGACTAGAATAGTTAGTGCATGGAGCTGTGCCTCTTGTTGAGATGTAAGTGTGTCTTTCCATGAGGCCTCTCTCCTGAAAGACAAGGCTGCCCCAGGCTCTGGAGAAGCAGTGGGTGGGGTGCGCCGACGGCACACCTTCCATGGGTAGGCAGCAAGTAGACAGGCCGAGGATTCCTACAGTTGCCAAAGAAAAGCTTTATTCTGTGTGTGGATCGTTTTCCTCTATTTCCCTCATGAGCTGTAACTTTCCTTCCCCACCCTCCCTGCCCACTGTGGAGGTCGAGGGTCATCTCAGCCTCTGCTCTGCTTCCTTCTCCAGGTGTAACACCACAGCTTAAGTCCTTGCTGAATGGCACTTACACTTTCTTTATAGAACAGTTTTTATTTGTTTAATCTGTCCTGCAGGAAAGAACTAAAAAAAGGTCATCTGGCACAAAGGTCTTTCTACAATATCACACTGTAGACAGGCTCGTCACATTAATGGCCAGAGCTGTCTGAGGGTTTTCTCCCACACAGGGAGAACAGCTAGTTGACCTCTGTGCTCCCACTCTGCCTGTGAATCCATATCTACTGCTGCATTTATCACACTAGATTACAATTATTTGTAAAATCTATTCCACCCACCCCACCTCCACTACACTAATTATAAGCCCTTGAGGGAAAGACATGGCTTGCTCCTCATATGTTTCCCCAGCACCTGGCCCAGTTCCTGGCACATGACCAACAAAATACATCACAAGACCTAATATTTACCGAGCATTTCCTATGCCAAACTGGGGCTAAGTGCTCTATGTGCATTATGTCATTCATATCATTAACTCTGACAAAACTCCAAGAGTAGGTACTACCATTGGCCTATTTTACAGAAGATGAAGTGAATGAATATTAAATGGATGAATGTGATAATTTTGTGCACCGTGACATGGTATAACAGAAGGAGTTGGCCTTCAAGGCCAGAAAGTGAATCCTTCTGCCTTGACTTAATAGATGTATATTCTTGAGTAAGACTCTTCCCTGCTTTGAGCTTCAGTTTGTTGTTCTGGAAATGGGGATTATAATCCCCATGAGGCTGGGTAAATTGTAAGAATTAGTGATAATTTATGGAAAACACTTTATACAATCCTTGTGTTTGGTAGGGACTTAGCAACTAGATATTATTATTAATAATAGTGATTTATATAACATTCACTAATTAATGAGATTGTATATCTTATTTCTGAGACGACTGAGCAGCAAGTTACCCGATTTTTCACCATAACTCATAACAGGAAGATAATATTACAAAACAGCTCCACACTTCAATAGGTGCAGGAACATCATGCTATTCAGCAGAGTATCCTAAGAAGCTAAACTCCAAATAAGCATCCCCACTCAACACACCCAGAACTGGAATGTTCCAAGTGTGTCTCCTCCCTGTCTTGTCAGGCTGGTTCAGTGTCTACACTCATTTGAAACCCAGCTGGTACCTATGACCCAAAAGCATTCTCCTTTTGTAATTTTTTAAAGTTCCCCATTAAAAAATATGCCATCTTTCCTAGTAAGAATTAATTGTAGACTACTTTCTGAAAATCAAGAAATGCAACGTGGTATAAAGGATGAGGGTTTAGAGTCACTAGACTTACATTTTAATCCTACCTCTACCCATTAATAACTGTGCATAATAACCTTGGCATGTGACCTTAACTCTTCTTAAGTGATGTTCCCTCACCTGAATAATGATACTAACAACAAGAACAGTAATACCTAGAAGACGACAATGGAACATTGTGCTCTGGAGGTAGGTTGCGTACTTTCAAATCTGAGCTCCATCTGTCCACAGTCATGAGGTCTTACCTATGTTGCTTATTGGAAAACAGGGATATAACTCATTCAGTTGCGGAGGATTAAATGAAATAACATATGTAAAGTGTTGAGTGGAGTGCCTGGCACATCATGAGTGATTACTAAATATTATGGATCTTCATCATCATGACAATTTCCTTCACAGGGTTGTCAGACCCACATGATGGGAACCACATGGTACAATGCCTAACCTCGAAGATATTTGTTATTAATAATCATACGTTCTGGTCTACATGCAATTTTAAATTTCTGTTAACATATGGTTTCTGCCCTTCAACATATTTGAGACAAATTTGAAAATTCACCAAGAGTTGAGATCTCAACTTACACTATAATTCCCATACCACAAACTACAGATTGGCGTATGCCAGAGTCCTACACTCAGGGGAGTCAGGCAGGAGATGAAAGAAGGTGAAGCAGAGAGAGGTTACGGGGAAAGGCCCACTCTGTTTTCTCACCTGTGAGGGAGAGGGAGAGAGAGGAATGTTCCTCTTTTATAACAATACAAAACAGTTTAAGAGTGACGATAAATGGCAGTGGACACGACCCTAGGATCAGGGAGTCAACAACAGGAAGAAGTGGGAATCGGGTCTAACAGCGTAAGCCTGATCCAATGGAAGTAACACTGCGGGGCTCCAGTTCACAGGTGCCAGGCAGACTGCAGGCCCAGCCTTCCACACGTTCAAAAGTAGCAAAACATCTGGATTTGCATGCAAAATCCCCAAATTTAAAAGCCGATTTACAGTTTTCTGAAAACCCGATGTGAGCAAAACCACTCACATTTTCGCATAGCTAGATCTGGCCCCGGAACACCTAACACTTCTTGCGGCTTCAGCCTGGCACAGTAAGCTTCTCCCAAACACCAAGACAAGAGGCTCTGCCCCCAAGAGCCAAGAAGCGTATGTGCAGTCACCCCGTGAGCTGCTTCTCACAGGAAACGATGATGCCATGGGCCCCCATGAGGCGGACAGGCTCTGACTTCGTTTTCTAATAAGCAATTTGGGAAAGAAGCAGCTGTATTTTTTCAAAGACATGCAACAAACACTGCAAATCAAGCATTGCTCCTGATTTGGCAGAAAAGGACATTTTTAGAGCCATGTAATTCAACCCATGAAGAAGGTGCAATTCAATCTCCCACACTCCTATAGGAGCTTTGAAGTAGCTGGTGTAATGTGGATAACAATCCTTCTAGCAGAAAGGGATCTACTGTATCCCACTGTGGGGGAGAAAGTGCCAGGGCTTCTATCCCTTCACCTACGAGTTAGGTTCCCTCAGCAACGGAGCTGCAGAACACGGCCCCGTGGGCGCTGCTGCACAGGGAAGCACGGAGAGCCCCTACTCCAGCCAGAGGACTGGACCGAAACGTAAGAACTACCCACCTGAACCAACACGCAAGCAGCCCTGTGCAACTTTACTCCACTGAGCTGCCAGCGGAGGAAGGCTTTCAGTCCCCCATAAAAATAACTCAAAATAGCAGAACAGAGTTGCTGTTTCATTGATCATATAATATATAGGGTATCTTGGTTTTAAAAGTCAGTCTGCTATTCTTCTCTCACTCGGGGTGTATAAATGTGTGCATTGTTAATCCATTAGTTGGCAAAAAGGAAGAACCACCATATCCGGTGACAACAGACAAATGTTTGTGAAGCCTGGCCCATCACTGGATGAATGGATGAAGAAGATGTAGTATATGTATACAACAGAATACGACTCAGCCATAAAAAAGACAAAATCATGCCATTTGCGACAACATGGATGGACCTTGAGGTATTATGCTAAGCAAATTAAGTCAGATGGAAAAAGTCAAATACCGTATGATTTCACTCACGCGGAAGATAAACAAACACATGGATAAGGAGAACAGATTCGTGGTTACCAGAGGGGAAGGGAGTTGGGGGAGGTGAAAGGGGTACAGGGGCACATATGCATGGTGACGGATAAAAACTAGACTATTGAGGGAGGACACAATGTAGTCTATACAGAAACGGAAATACAGCAACGGACAGCTGAAATATACACAATGTTATAAACCAATATGACCTCAATAAAATAACTGAAAAAAAAGAAACTGCATTATGACAGCTCTTCTCTCTCCCAGAAACGGCTGATCTCTAGAGAAGGCCTGAAAGGTGAGGCTCGGAAGAGTCATCCCAGAGAGTGCTCAAGGTGACACGGCCACGCAATTGGTTATGTCCTTGTCTGCTCTTAACTGGGAAGTCTCATCATCGTGTTTAATCTGAGAAACTTTAACTTAAGCCCTGTTCTTACTCACATACAAATCCCTTCCTTAATTAAACTGCACCTTCTATTTATGGCACCTTCTTTTAGTTCTCAAAACACACGATCTGAATAAGCATCATCACAAGCATTTCACAGACAGAATAAAAACAAAATTTTTCTGTTCAAAGTCACAGGTTAGGCTGGAAACAGCTGGGGGAATATTAGAAAATCCTAACACTCATTTGGCCAGGGTCACCTCATTATGAATTTCCTCGGCCTTCTTCACTTTTAAGAAATATTCTTTATCCGTTCATTTCCATTACCCCACAAGTCCATACTGAAGATGGCACTGTGTTAGCACTGCAGGGACAAAGAAAGAAGGCTACAGTCTCAGAGGAGGCAAATACAAAATGGGCCTCCAATCACTTATTCGTCACTCAACAAGCATTTACTAAGCACCTACTATGTTATAGGCACCATGGAGGGGATCCTAACATGCACTAAGTTGTGTCCTTCACCTCAAGTAGCAGCGGAGAACAGAGGAGAATAGGGACACGTACGAGGCAGAGGGGCGACACAGAGGAGTGCACAAGCTCTCCTGGAGGGTAAGGGAAGGCTTCACAGAGGAGGTGATGTAGGCCGAGGTGACTGTCTACACATCTGCTCCAACACACTGCTCAGGGAGGGGCACGGAGGATGAAAGGCCTCACACAGAGGGTTCCTTCCAGCCCCAACCCTCTCTCCTACGGCAAGGCTCCTACCAAACAAGGCGGAGTTTCTGGCCGAGATATGTCAGAAAGTGGGAACTAAAAACCTCAAAATGAGCAAATCACACCAGCTGGCCACACTAGCTGGGTCTTCTAAGGAACCTCCACATTTTCTGAGGTCTCACCAATATCAACGTCATAAAGAGGAAATAGCAGCCAAAAGAAGACTAGAACACAGCAATGATGTAGGGGATTATACAGTGGCAAAGCAGATGCCCGAGAAAACAGTAAAAAGGAGTGAGATTGGAGAAAGTAAGAGAGAGAGATTCTGAGGAAAGGGCATTTGGAAGTGGAATATTGCTGAAAGCAAGCCAGTACACCGGGTCGAATTTTGTGTAAAAAAAGAGATGGTGATTGATCAATAATATAAAGTGTAAACCATTAAAAAGATCATCAGTGCCCTTTCCCACTTCCAGAAAGACAGCAAATGGACAAAGGAAGTTACAGTTATTTTCCCCCAGAAATGATGCTCCTCTCCTCATTCTAAAGAGCTCACGGTCCCTTGGGGGGATGAGGCAGGTCTGACCGCCAGGATGCTGCACAAGAGATTAACAGAGAGGTAAATCGGAGAGGGGAAGGTGATGACCTAACAGTGCTAGTGGCCTGGAGTTGTCAGAAAAGGAAGAAATGCTTGCATAAAAGACATTTTAGACATCCACTGAAATTCTTATTTCTTAGAGTAATTGCTTCCGAGGTCAATTGCCAGGTGAGAATTAACCTGTTATTGGAACAACATACCAATATATTAATTAAAATCTACTTGGTACTCTTTGTAAAAATCCAATTAAATGTTTGACACCAGATAGAATTTATAAATAACTGAATGAATGAGTTTTTTACTTGCTACTAATATTATTAGTAACCTCACAAACTGGTAACCTTTTGGGGCCTGCTATTGCCTAGAATACAGGAAAAATTCTATGAATATGAAACCAGTAAATATTAAACAGAATAACTCAGAAATAGCTGATTATGCTTAATTCTACAGGGTATACATGTGTACTTATGGATGTAACTTTATATTGTGTGTATACATGTATGTATCTAAGTGTGTACATATATGTGTGTGTATATATTGTCATGCGTACATATGTATACATGTGTATATAGGTATATATAAGTGTGAGTGTATATGTGTGTATGTGTATATGTATGTGTGTGTATATGTATATATGTGTGTGTGCGATATGTATAACATGGTTCTATTTTCTGCTTGTAAACAAGTATTTCTTGCTCATCTGATGCACCAATATTTCCTGTGACTGTGCCCGTGGCTTGCAGGTGCTCCTGAGAACCTATAAACTACATCCCGAGAGCGCCTTTCGGTTCTCACTATCTAAAATTCTATGACTAGTCGTTTGAGATCCTATGATCAACAAACCTCAGGAAACATATAGCTCCTATCCTCAAGGTGACTATTACTATTTGAAATTCTGAATAAGTTCACCTTGAAATTGGTGACGAACTATACTATTCTTTCATTTTTCAAATATAAGTGGAAGAACAGTATCCAATAAAACAAGATGGTTTACAAAAATAAAGGTTTCAAACTCCTCACAAAGGGATCAGACAGGCTCTTGTATAAGTGATCTTGAAAATATATGTAAATTGGTTTGACATAATCATAAGTGTTTTTTCCTGCTCTAGTTAACCCAGGAGAAGTTTTGAGTTAGGATAATATCTTTGTTCAAACTCCAGGTTATGTTTACTTGCACTTCACGCGTCTTGAATATACGGCAAGAATTGGTACTGTAAATAGACTGCTCGCTGAGAGAGGCCTGCTGGAGCAGAGCACTGCCTAGCAAACACGACACAACCATGATCACCCACGATGACCGCGTGGCACAGGACTCCACGTGGAAGAACCAAAGAGATTCACTGGAAATTCATGTTCACAGAGAGAAGAAATTGTTCAAAGCTTATCAAATATTTGTTTGCAGGATTTTATTCCTCTAAATTTATATTGAAGCCAAATATAAAAAGTGTAAACTTTATTTCATTTAAGCCAAATGGTTGACATTAAATTTTAATTTTTAAATAAAGAATTTAACGTCTAATGCAAAGATTCCCAACTTTTAACAGAGAATAATCAATTTTCCTTTCCCGTCATTTTAAAATCACCATTCTCATTTGCTCGCTTTTCTGGGCTTGTTTGGTTTCCAGGGTTGTAATTACAGCGTTGGTATTTAAGTCTCTGGATTGCTGGAGTGAGGAGAGTAGACTGAGGCTGCACAGAGCTGACAACAGTGGGGGCTCTGAGCTGGCCCCCATCCTCGCCCTGGACAGGCGCACAAGTTAGACGCACCCGGGACAGGCTGAGCCGGGTGAAAGGCCGGGCGCAGGTCCAGGAGCCCTGACTGCTTCACAGGGGAGCATATAAACTCGGACTCCGTCCTAAATCTTTCCCGCAGGCAATTCCCTATTAGCACCATTTCTTTGAGGGAAGGAATCAAAATCTCCTGTACAAACAACAGTTTTTCAGAAAATGGCTTAGTAGATGCTTTATATTCAATCCAGACTCGCTTTTTTTGTTGTTCCTTCTCCTTTTGCAAACTTTTAAGCCAACTAGAACGTCCATCAAACAACAGTCAGAAAAAGTAGGAGAAACTAAAACTACCCGTATGTACTAACAGTTCTGGTTACAGTTCACCAAGAGAGAAGATTGAGAACATGACTTTAACAAATAAATCCTCAGGCGGGCCCGTGGCCAAGTGGTTAAGTTCACTCACTCCACTTCAGTAGCTCCAGGGTTTCTCCGGTTCGGATCTGGGGCACGGACATGGCACCGCTCATCAGGCCATGCTGGGGTGGCGTCCCACATGCCACAACCAGAGGCACTCACAGCTAGAATATACAACTGTGTACCGGGGGGATTTGGGGAGAAGGAGAAAAAAGAAGATTGGCAACAGATGTTAGCTCAGGTGCCAATCTTTAAAAAAATAAATCCTTGCCCAGCTAGCTCAGTCAGTAGAGCATGAGACTATTAAAACATAAATTCTCAGTATAATCTATAAATATCAGTGATAATTTTGTTCCTTAAAAGCACAGAGTCACACGTAGTTAAGCATTTTACAAAAAATGAATACCAAAATAGATCATTCAAGCCCTTTCCAAACCTGACCCCCACAGCAAAGCATCATCAACTTTAAAGATTCAGTATTAGGGGCCGGCCTGGTGGCGCAGTGGTTAGGCTCGCACGTTCTGCTTCTCGGGGGCCCAGGGTTCGCCAGTTCGGATCCCGGGTGTGGACACGGCACCACTTGGCAAGCCATGCTGTGGCAGCCATCCCACGTATAAAGTAGAGGAAGATGGACATGGGTCTTAGCTCAGGGCCAGTTTTCCTCAGCAAAGAGGAGGATTGGCAGCAGATGTTAGCTCAGGGCTGATCTTTCTGAAAAAAAAGCACCTCAGTATTAGATCCTGTGCCTCATAGCTCACAGGTTAGAGTATCCCGTGTTTTTCTTTTCTGTTATCTTGACCATGAAATCTTCTCTGAAGTAAGTAGTCCTAATTACTGAGAAACACACAAGTAATACTAAGTGCACCTGAGGGCAAGCTCATGGTCATTTCCTGACATACTGTCCTGAAACTGTACAAGTCATATGACTTTGGCATAATCACGGTGTTGGTAATAAATTTTCTACTTTATTGTGGCTAATTCAATAAACTGCAAAGTGGTATAAATTAAGGAAAATTATATTCTTTGCTTAGTGTAAGTATTTCCCAAAATGTTGTACTCTATTATCCAGCCTTGCGGAATTTAAATGAAGAATAATAATAACCAGTGTTCCAAAATCTATAATACTGCTCCAAATTCATGAAGCAAATAAAGCAAACAATGTAATGTTACATAACACAAGAAACAGTACCAATTACCCTTCTAGAAGTAGCTACAACACGTCAGCAAACTGTCAAAATCTGTGCCACAGATACTTGAAAGAATGATTCTAAAATAGAAATACTCTACACTATGGTTTCTGAGGAATTAGAAGACAATGGTAACCAGAAGCCAGTATGAGTTCACAAAGATGCAAAATACCAAACTAATTTCATAGACTTCTTTAATTCGGGTTACTGAATGTTGACTCGAGGAAAGACCAGAGACCACCACTGTCCTTCTATACTTATGCTCATCAAAATCCTCCAGAAAGCCTTGAGTGTCACATCCTGAACCTTATCCAGATCTCCTGAAGCAGAATCTCCTGGTGTGGCACTTTGGAAAGCTTTCCAGGTGAGTCTGATGAGGCCAGCACACTGTTAGTTCACAAAACCAGAACTTGTGAACCAGAGGGATGTAAATATAGTTTGCTTTTAGCAACATAATTCATAAAGTATATTGTGGCATTTTTGGGGAAGAGAAAAAAAGTTGGAGAAATAAGATGCTATAGGCTAAAAATGTAGGTCAGGTGTATTCATAGCTAGATGAATAACTGAACTCATTGAGTGTTGATCTGTCAAACTCGTAATCACGCCTTAGCCAGATCTTAGCTGTTGCTACCATGCAGAAGTTACCCTGAATGAAGTCTCTAGTGGCATATGTCATGAGGCTCTGTCCTTGCTTCTGCCTTATTCAATATATTTTAACAAAGACTTTGATGACAACAAACATTCTGCTGATCAAATTTGTGACTGATTCAACTAAAAAAAGTAGTCATATATAAGACAACTAAATTAGAATTTTAAAAATCTTAATTTTAAGATTTAACAGAAAATAAGATGACATTTAATAGGAATAAATGTAAAATACTGAATGCAAGCTTAACATATTGATTTAAATAAGGTGGGGAGGGTAAATCTGGCTGGGATTTTTAACTCTTTCCAAATCCAATGGGGAAAAGCAACTGATATGGCATCTGGAAAAGCATATGCAAACGGAAGCTGTATTAACAGAGCAAAAGCGATAACAAACCCAGGGCACTTTGTGCTGGTCAGCACCCAAGTGTGCGAGTGGCGGTGTAAGTCTCGGCAGGATCCTTGCCAGGGCTCAGAGGGGAGAGCAAGGTGGTGGGGAAGCAAGAAGCTTTAAAACGGCAGCTTAAGTGAACAGGACTGCCAGGGCTGGTTCAGATGTTTTGGGTTCTCCCACGAGGGGGTGAAAGCCCAGGGGAAGCTCCTGAGGTCAGGGAGTAAAAATTGGGGTGGAAATTGAGAGAGGCTCCCATTTCCACTGATCTCTCTTTTCCAGGAGAGAGAGGGGCGGTCGACTAGAGAATAAGACCTGGCCCAGATATCGGTTGTTAATGCCCCAGAAGTAGAACTTTCTTTTCTCTGGCCCCAGAATACACAGAGTGTGGTAGAAAATAATCAGATAATCAGAGGCAAGCAAACACTTTATTACAATGCTTGGTTGTAATGTGAACACGAGAGACCTCTGAGACCCTTCCTGGGGACTGTGGAGTCGCAGGACCATATGAATTTCCCTAAAGAAAATGAACTCAGGTGGCCAACGAGGACCTGTCGGAAGCCCGGGAAGCTTCTTCCTCAGTAAACAGAGAGGAAGGTGGGTGGATGTTTCTCATCCAGGGATCTGAGTGATGCTGGGGGAGGGGGGGAACAATAGGAACGGGTGCGGGAAGAAAACAGTATGAGTAGTGGCGCCCAGTTTAACAGCTCACTGAATAATGCATCATAGGGTCTCACACTGCAGTGGGCATCAGAACCACTGAGTTCTTTGTTCAAGGTTCAGATTTCTGGACCCTACACTCAACCTTCTAAATTAGAATTTTTTGGAGAGTACTCCCGAGTGTACATTTTCACAAACATCCTCAAGGAATTCTAATGCAGGCGATCTGAGGACCACGTTCTGAGAAACTCTCTCAAGAAAGGAGGTCATCAGGTATGTGATAGCTCCCAGGGGAACCTCCATCCCTCGGGGTCCTGCTGTCTCGGATTACCTGACCCTGTTCTGCCCTCACTACTTCGGCACTCATCTAGCTGACACGGACAGGGTTCTCTTTACACAGAAATCCTGGTCCTCACTGTCTGGGATTGCAGAATTCAGCTCTAAGTCGACTAGAATAAAAAACAAACTCAAGAGCCCTGGGAGGTTCCAACACGGAGCTAACCCAGTGGGACTGTGCACACAGCCCGACTCCTAGGAAGACGGAGTCTGCATGGCCACTCTGAAGCAAACTCACCCTGGCCGAAAGCAGCCCAGGCTCCAAAGTGAGCGGCTTATTCAAATGGAAGTCTGTACGTCTTGGGGTCTCACTCACCAGACAGACACCGACGAAGAGGTAGAACGGCCTCAGCACAGGTTTTCACTGGAATCCTGTGTGGTGATCCTGAGTAGGGGTTTGGGGCCAAATTGGAGTGCTCTCTGTCTCAACCATTCATCTCTATCACCCAACAGCCTGAGGCCTACAGATAACCCAACTGGATCCACCCCTTTTCACATAATTACACATTTGGAGTTCCTGCTCAGCCTGGGACGAGGTAAGCAACAGGTCCAGGACTAGGGAGAGGGGAGACAGCGGCACCTGGGTGCGAATTTAAGGGGGCACTCACTCTCAGGGTCCCACGAGTGACGTGGGCGTCTCACTCGCCTCACCCCAAACTTCAGCACAGGAAAGGGGGGCTGAGGAAATGACAAAGGTGGGCTTTCGGAACCGGAGACCCAGAGAATTGACTGTGTCCCCAAATAGGTGAAAAGTCTTCATGTGACAGATGGAGTAGATTTGTTCCATATTATTCCAGAAGACAAAATTTGGGCCAGTAAGTGGAACTTACCATGAAGCCAATTTTAGCTTTAAAACAACATGCTACTGCTGTAACGTTGGCTGGTATTTCCTGAGCACTGCAGTCAGGCCTTCACACAACAATGTCAACAATCCTCCCAGCTCAGAATCAACCTTATCATCACATCATGCAGAGGAGGAAAGTGAGAACTAGAGAGGCCAGGAAACGGTCTAAAGTCAGTTTCTAAACGGCAGGGCAGGGCTGGGGGTCACACCGGGGCTGTCCGCTTCCAAGCCCAGGCTCTTCACTACAACACTAAGTCACTTTCTATCAAACGTGTAAAAATTGGATCGAGATATATTTAAGCAAAATGTCTCTGAGCAACTCTTAGCGATATTATGAGGAAAAAAAGACCTCATAAGGGAGGTTAGAACAGCTCCCCTAAACCAGTGTGGCAGGAGGGGTTTGCAGCGTGCTAAGATACCGCTATCTTCACTCCTGAGGCCACCAGCCTCGGGCATCAAGAGTTCCCAGGCTGCTGGTCTCTGGTTATCCCACTGAAGCACACAAATATTATCAGTGCCCATGGGGGCCGCATACGAAAAAGGTTAGGAAGCCTGCAAGGCCAAGAGGACTTGTACTTCTACTCATTAACGTCACTATGGATTTAGGCTCCTAATCCTTAACGCTGGCCACAGGGCAGAATCACCTGGGGGCGCTTTTGAAAAATACTGATGCCCAAGCCCCACCCCAGCCCATTATATCAGACTCTATGGGGGCGGGGGGATGGGACCCCCATCCCATGTTAAAGTCGAGGTGACTTTAATAGACACCCAGGATTGAAAACTGCTCTAGATGGCAGTGTTCATCAGAAGCAGAAAAAAATTAAGTGACGTATAAAAAGTTTGCTTTTCTGCAAAGCAGATTACTGGCTATAAAGCAGAGTTCTATCACAGTAATCTGAATAAACTGACCTCCCCAAGACTTTAAGCAAATTATAAATCTTGTTCCAACTGTTACTTTTTCAGATCAACAGGGCTTTGAATGTCACAGCTGTTGAAAAACCAGTTTGGTGGTGCACGCTCAGGTTCTTTTTGGTAGGTTACGGTAACTGCCAAAGAAGTTTGAAGTGAGAAGAACCAGCTCCCACTGCACAACCTTGCTATGAGTTACAAAGAAAGCAAGTTTCAGACTAAGTTCTGCATCTACACTTATCAAATAAACATACATTAGTCAAGCAGGCAAAAAACAGTTTGTCAACCTGTTCCAAGAGCTCAGTGAAGTCCCAACTCTGTGTCCTTTTAGGTCCCCTACACCTTGTATGAAAGGCTCACTGGGGGCAGACAGCGACATTCCCTGGCAGGATGCCAGGCCGTGAAGGAGGGGCCGCAGCCAGGAATCCACCTGAACCGAGGACCGGACACTGCTCTGACCTGATGTCCAGCCTCAGGTGCCACCCGAATGTTAAGTTACTCATACACCTAGTACGCTCGCATCACCTGTTCTTACATGGGGAGCCAGAAAGTGTCTCTAAACAGTTTTAGCCAATCGATATGTTTAGAATACCCACACTTTCACTGACATTCCATTTCTAACACATATTATGCTAATTTAGAGTTACCCATTTTACCAATAAAACCCATTTTTGACATTCAGAATGCTGTCAAAACTTCTCTTGTGGAGAAATATATCTGAAGAATATGTACTGGCCAGGAGAACGGCCCTTTCTGATATAATACTAGCTGGCCACTCAACTAGTATTCTTGACAGTATATGAGCTGACCACCCACTCCTAGGAGTGAAATTTGAACTGCACGTATATTACGTCACTTTGATTATCATGTAAATTACAGCCATTCTAGCACAGACATCGCGGAGCACAAGGCCATTTAGTACTAAGAATATTGGGCCTTATATGTGTGAAAATATTTCTGGGTGGCTCATGGAAAACAGTAGCTCCCTGTATATGAAGTTACCTGGCTTATTTGGAAGATGCTGATATTGACAGCGTTTCCAAAACACAGTCAGTGATTGGATTCTTTCCATAGTTTAGATTACAGATGACCTCATACCAAGCAGCCTCTTCCTACTCCCAGGGCCTCTGGAGAACCAATGAAGTTCCCAAGGACAAATGACAAAGAATACATGGCTTTTTTGACACCAATTTATTATTTGCACTCGATACTTGCATCTGTAACTTCTCTGATTTAAGCAAGTTAGATTGATGTTCTTAATTAGTGTTGTCTTTCATTATTTTTGGTGTTTCTGTAAAGTCTGCTTGTATACACTTTAGTGCATTGCCAGTTGGAGAACATTTCTATATTATTTTACATTTTTGCCTTCTGATAGAAAATCTATATTTTTACCACTTCTAAGAAGCAGATGTTCAATTTTTCAGATTTTTTAAACTAACATTTACTGATGAAACACTGTAGATAAAGCCATACACAGATTCAAGTGGATGACAAAACAAAAAAGAAAAAAAAGCCCTTGACAGACACTAAGGGAAGATCAGAGTCCATGTGAGGCTGGAGAAGAAGGGCCGAGGAGCCGAAGGACTAGGGGCTTTTTAGCAAGCCATAATGACACAGTCTCTCTTTAGAAATTGCCTTTTAATAACTTCCCAAAACAATTTCAGACATAAAGTAAAAATAGAAAGCAGCACTTAACTCTAAAACAGGCTATCATGTGGACAGAAGTTATATGCAGTAGCAGAGAAAAATGAAACTTGACCTTCGGGAGACATTATCCCTTTGCTGCGGTAAACATGGCAGCATCATTTAGGGCCAGCTGAGTCCCCCAGGCTTCTTAGGACCAAAGAAGTGGGACTTAGGGAGGCAAGTTCAGGGTTTGGTGGTGAGCAGAGTCCCGTACTTCTACGGCTCGCTCTGCCACAGACCTCATGTTACAAGAGCAAATCATTGCGACTCCTCGCTGGGTTTTCTATGTGCCACGGTGCTGCGTGGATCTACTTGATAGGGAGAGGCGTACACCGAAGAAAGCAATTAACTCGGGCTAAGAATAATACAGGGTTCAAAGTGCGACAGGAGCACCAAGAATCATTACTGACTCAAAGTCCCTTGTGTGCGGCAAAAGCCAGTGATAGGAAATTTAATATTTAATTTGCTGACTTTTTTTTGATATAATACCTCAACTGTACAACAGCCAATAAAAATCTTCAAAAGCTGAGGCACGAGGTAAACCAGAACATACTAGAATATACTTTACTGGAGATCTGCGTGCGAGTTCAGATGTGTGATTCAATTCACAAACACACAGCAGAAAACTTGGTATTTAGCGTTGGGTCAGCATGCTGGACTGGGGTGAGGCCTGCCAGGAGTGACATTTAAGGGGGAGCCAAAAAACTCAGTAATCGAGCTAAATAATATTTTAATTAATATTTTAAAGACTCAAACTTAATGTAAGAAAAATCCATGATGAACAAAACATTACATTTAAAAAAAGAATTTTAGATAAAGAAATGCCATGCAGAACACACAAGAGCCAGAGGCAAAAGAAAAAAGAATAACACCGATCCTGTCTTTATTTAAAATTGTGATCTTTCGTTCGTCATGGGTTTTTTGCATTAACTTTGAGTTTTTTAAACAGTGCATGAAATACTGCTCATCTTGATTACCGAGATTCTGGGCGCCCCCCGACTCTCTGCCACCCAGGAGCACGCTTTGCTCAGCTCGCTGCAGGCCCGGCCCTGGGGGTCAGTGCCAGTTCCCAGAAAGGTATGGGAACACCCCTGGGGGCCGGGGGACAGGTGCTGGCCGCACTGGCCGGCTGCCCAGCAAAGGGCTGGAGGTCGGAGCGGAGGGCTGGCGCCCGGCGCAGCCCCAGCCTACCTCGCTTGTTCTGCGTGCCATGCTTCCTGGCCAGGCTGAGCTCCCTCTGGATTCGGCTTTCCAGGTACTCTTGCTTCTTGCCCAGCATCTCCTCGGTCTCCCGCAGGCGGGCCAGGGCCTCCTGGGGGCTGGGAGCCGCCCGGCTCTTGGACGAGCCCGCCCCCTTGAAGAACTTGCCCAGCTTGCTCATGGCTGCGGAGCGGGGTCCCGGCAGCGGCCGCGGCTCTCGGGGGTCCCCCTAAGGCGGCGCTCCTGGGAGGCAGCGCGTCGTCGGGGCAGGTGACACACACTCCTGGGCATTTCCTGGCGGCGGCCCCGCCCCTCGGCGCGGCCTGGGCGGGGAGGACCCTGGAGTCGGCCGCCCGGCGCCACCCGGCCTCCGGGAGTTGATGCGCAGGGGACAGAGTTGACAGGACCGGCAAGACAGCTGCAAAGTGGCTGCTCTGCCCGCGCTGGGGCCGCACCAGCGATGAGGGACTGGCCTGTGAGTGGCTCGGAGGAAGGGAAACCAGGGTTCCAGGGGGCTCTGCGGGGCCTGGAAGCGTGTGGATAACAAGTGCGCTTTCAAACAAAATGCCTTATTCCACGTGTGCTTTTGTTTGTGAGACCGAGTGAGCACAGTGTTCCTGTGTCCGGGTGAATAAGCATATTCAGATGCGCTCGTCTAGGTGTAGGTCGTGTGGGTATGAGCGTGTGGAGGCGCCGGCTTCCAGGACGTTTGTCTCCATACGATGCAGGTACGTGGGCAAGTGGCTTACTCTAGGAGCAGCTGGTCTGACCCGGCTTGTCTCTGCAGAGGTAGAGTCTGGGCAGGCTGATGAGTGCCTGGCTGCCAGCTGGCATGGGTCGATTCTAGATCCTCCTTACACGGCTTTAAGTGGGTAAAAGATGGTGGTCATCCCTTTTCCTAATGCCAGGATTTCTGAGTGTGTTTGGTTGTTGCATTCAATTCTCTAAGTAGGAATCTGAAGCAGTCAGTGTCATTGCTAGTGTAGCAAAAACTTTTTATGGGGTGCCGTTGTGTTTAGATCTATGTCTAATGCCTTTACAAAGACATCCAGGTAACGGAAAGAAGAGAATGTCCTAGAGAAAAGAAACATTCTTTTGTTCATGTTACCTATCTCAGCCCCATCTTTTAAAGCCCCAAGCAAAAAGTTTGGTAAGGTGAAAGGACAGCAATACATAATGATTACGGATGACACAATACAACTGAAAACCTGTGCTGAGCACACTACAAAGAAGTAGAATGTGGAACTGAGTTTATGTTCCAGTTTTCAAGGGCCAGTATGTACCCCACGTAGTACAGCCCTATTTGAGCAACATTACCCAACATCATCAGAACCTATTTGTGATCATTAGCTAACCACTGATTGTTAAAGGGGAAAAAAACACCATTACTATGACAAATAAACCTTGATACCCAAGATCAATAACCCAAATTTGTCTGCTGTTGTACCAACACAGAAGCAGCAGCTTGATCCATTTTATCCAACATTGGTATAGTCGGCATCAAATTTTGACAAAGAAATTGAACATTTTCATAGGAGACTTACTGGTATATATCTTACACACACAAACATGTGGACTTATCTATCATTTCCCAATAATTACTGCCAGCCGCCTCTTATCATTTCCTGCCTGGCTATCCAATGCACTTAATGGTCTGTAGCACATATTTTACTCTAATCTTGCATATATTATAAACTATAGTAAGGATTGTAGTTGATTATTGTTTAGGTATTTCATGCATCTGTTTCGGAACTTATTTTCTACCTTAGGTTTTAAGCCCCTTGAGAGTTGAGAAGTGGCACACATTCTGCACGGTTCCTATTGCTGCTCAGTTTAACCAACCTTTATTAAGAATACTGTATACATAAGGTATTGGGAATGCAAGTATAGTCTGCCCTCCAGGAACTTATCTGCTACTGGTAGTAGCAAGACCTGTCATCTTTTGAGCACCTTCTATATGGCAGGCACACTACATGCATTATTAATAATCCCTACATAAACTGTGCAAAATAGGTATTGCTATTTCTAGTCGACAGATGAAGATCCCAAGGCTCAACCAGTAATTTGGCTAAGCTCACACAGGCAAAATGGAAGAGCTTTGTTCCAAAAACTTTGTTTCTTTTTTTTTTTTTTTAAGGAAGATTAGCACTGAGCTAACATCTGCTGTTAACCCTCTTCTTTTTGCTGAGGCGGACTGGCCCTGAGCTAACATCCGTGCCCATCTTCCTCTACTTTATATGTGGGACGCCTACCACAGCATGGCTTGCCAAGCAGTGCCATGTCCGCACCGGGGATCCGAACCGGTGAACCCAGGCTGCCAAAGTAGGGCGTGCGCACTTAACCGCTGCGTCACCGGTCAGCCCCTAAAAACTTTCTTTCTGTTTTAAAGCTTATGGTCTTTTCACTATTTACATGACCTTCTTTCCCTCTGTGTGGCTTGGTCCAAAGGAAAAATCCATTAAGTATGTATTTAATTAAATAACATAGGGATGAAGAGGCTGGTATGAGGCATTAACTTTAAGGGATCCTACGAGCATTGTTGAATTCATGGAGGGGTACATTTAAGTAAGAACTTCTTCATATGGGAAAATATTCATTTGTGGTTCACTAACCACTATTTTTTGTTTGGAGAACGTTGAACAAGTGAAACAGATGCACTGAAAGTTATAATGAGGAGTTACTTAACCATTCAGCCATGCATGTTTTTATTCAATAGATAATTTTTGATCATCTCTGTGTTTCAGGCATTATGCGAAATGTTGAGGAGATGATTAAGAACAAGATAGAGACATTTTACAGTTTAGAGAAGAAGAGTTAAGTAAATGATCTCACAAATAATGGACTTTATAAGTTAAAGTTCTAATAAGTTCTATGGAGAAATTGGAAGTACAGAGAACGATAACAACAAATAATAGAGAAAGCTGATTTTAGGAGTCAAAAAAAGGTGACCTGAGGGGCTGGCCCCGTGCCTGAGTGGTTAAGTTCGCGCGCTCCGCTGCAGGCGGGCCAGTGTTTTGGTTCGAATCCTGGGTGCGGACATGGCACTGCTCATCAAACCACGCTGAGGCAGCGTCCCACATGCCACAACTAGAAGGACCTACAACGAAGAATATACAACTATGTACCGGGGGGCTTTGGGGAGAAAAAGGAAAAAATAAAATCTTTAAAAAAAAAAAAAAAAAGGTGACCTGAGAAAATGACATGTAAGCTGGAATTTGAATGATGAATAGATGTTAGCGAGGTTTAGAGAAGGGAAATTGGTATTCCAAGATAACTGGTATTCATTCATTCATCCATCATGTTTTCTGAGTACAAACTACATACCCAACGTGGTTCTAGATGCTGGAGATTCAGCAGTGAAGAAAGAAGACTAAAACCCATGCATTTTTGGAGTCTACTTTCTAGTTAGGGGAAGACAGAATTAATTAATTAAGAAAATAAGGTACTATATGTGTTATGTGGAGAAAATAAAGCAGATAGTGTTAGAGAGTTAAAATTTTAGACAATGTGTGCAAAACTCTTGAGTCTGAAGTATTAGAGTTTGAAAGAAAACAAGGGTGGCTGGGGTTGGAGACAGAAGAGGAGAATGCTGAGAGATTACCTTTAAAGGCAAGCAGAATCCGGATCACACATGGTCCACACAACGTGCTACGGATCTTGTATTTATCCGAACAACAAAGGAAAATCAATCAGAATGTAAAACAAAAGATTTAGTCATTAATTTATAATTCAATGGAAAAAAATCAATTTTACCGAATTTAATGTGTAGCACTTTTAGAAACATGTGGTATGCAAAATAAGATACATTTGAATTAAAAATCATTCTCTTCCATTAATTCATAACTTCAACAGGGAAAAGATAACACTTGCAAGCAAGCAAACCATCCAAATGTAAATTCGTATTTCATCCAGCAATGGGATATACAGAAGAAGTTTTTAAATCAATGATGTAGAAGCTGAAAATAACACATTAATCTTCATTCAATACTCATCCTACAAATGTGGTTTCATAAAGCGTTCTCAGCATCTAGTGTATTTTTCATTTTCTAATCTCAATTGATCTCAGCTAATAAGGAGGCTGTTGTTCAAAAGAATGATCTTGTTCAGGATGATTTACCATGGTTAAGATGGCAAAGGAAATTGGAAATTTATAGATCTGTTAAAAAGACCCAGACGTCAACCTAATTGATACATTTTGGCCACCCCTTGAAGTTACATCCATTTTTAGAATGTCAAATGAATTCTCTAAAGCAATAGAAGAATTACCCTTTAAACATACTGCAGAATCATCATCAAATAGTTATTTATTAAGCAGCTCAACAAGCATGTACACATTCTTTTCATCAGCAGTTCTTTTTTTTTCATAGAACCAAATATTCATTGTATATAACACTCGATCACAATAAGGAGCACGAAAGTAGCCATTATGAAAAATAATAATTTTGCAAAAATAAAAGTTTTATTGCCCTAATTCATAATGAAGATATACAGTGCCTGTGACAGAGTTTGGCCTGCATAGCTCTTTATCCATGTTTTCTCAAATCTCTGTCCCTTCCTAATCAGAAAGAAGTTAAAGAATCTAAGGGTTATAAGATTTGGCTGTAAAAAGTTTTCTACACCAGCCACTTACTGGATATAGAGTGAGAGGTAGCCCTCTGCCTCAATATCGCCCTTACTGCATGACCTACCCAGAGTTGATTCTTACACCTTCCTTTACCTCCAAAATTTTGTTATAGCTGAGTACAATCACATGACATGTTGTACCTAATGGAGGAACACACTATAGTCTCCAACCCAGCGCCTTCCCTCTCAGTTAATGATAATTATAAACTTCCTTTTGCCCAGGCTGAAAACGTTGGAGTCATCCTCAACACCTCTCATTCTCACCCCACACCCAACCCATCAGCAAGCCCCATGTGCTCTAACTACTACAAAAACCTGAACACTCACCACCACCAACACTGCTAATACCCTCTTCCAAGGCCCTCTCATCTCTCATGGGCCCTAACCCCCCCAGTGACTCCCCACCTCACTCCAGTAAGAAGCCAAGGTCTTCACAAATGTCTTCAAGCCCTACATGAATTGCTACTGACCCAGACCCTCCCTTCACCAGTACCTCCCTGTCCACATAGCCTCCCCTTCCACCCTGGTCCAGTGTGCTCTGCTATGCTGGCCTTCCCACTCTGGCTAGGATGCCCCAGGCACTCTCGCTGCACAGCATTTGCCCTGGCTGCTCTTCTGTCTATAAACCTGTCCCCAGACATCCATTTTGTTCACGCCACCTTCTTAGGTCTTTATTAAGTATCACCTTCTCACCCTATTTAAAATTACAGCCCTCTCTCCTCATCCCCTCACCCCAACAGAACTCCTGTTCCCTTTCCCAGAGGGAAAAGGATAGCACTTACCACCATCTGGCTTATGCTGTTTGGGATTTGTTACTGTTGATTTTCCATGCCCCTCCCCACTAGAATGCTCCCCATGAGAGCAGGGATTTTTAATTTTTTGTTCACCAGTGTACTCCCAAGTCCTAGAACAGACCCTGGTACATCATAGGCACTCTATCGATATTTGTTGAATAAACGAATGAATGAAGAAATACACATAAGTGATAAAATATTCAAATGATGGTATAAAATATGAAAATACTGGGAAACACATTTCCTAGTAAATTCCTGAGATCAGTATGCAAAGCTTCTCGCAAAATTTCTGGCCATCTTAATTTGGGCAAAGGAAAAAACTCTGGACAAATGTTGCACCCAGCACTTGAGAAGGAGGCAATCACTTTCTCAAATTAAAAACATACTCTCTAGAAACTAATTCATATTTTTAAATATTTGATTCTTTTTCATTGGTGGGAATTTGAAGGAGTAAAGTTAATAGCTGTTACTGCACCATCACAAAAAACCCTATCGTTCATTATATGTGAATATCCAATTTGTGCCAAAACAATTTAAGCCATCATTTCAAAATAATTTTGTGGATGCTTATCAGGACAGCAAACATTACCTCTAAAGAATAATTACCTGTGAAAATGTTACAAACTTTCCTTCTGGGGCAAACGGTTGCTAACAAAGATGCTGCTTCCCAAAACACACACATGCAGCGCCTGCATGTGCACACACACACTGGCTGCTAGGACAGTGGTGATGGTAGTCTTGATGATGGGTTTTTCTTTGCTTCACACCCTTTCTCAACTCTACTCATTTAAGCCCTAAACATTATAAATGCTCTGGGTTTTCATAATATTGTTTTTTGTTCTTCTCCATCCTGTTGCATTCCTTTAAATATGTCCCAATTTACCTCCTTCATGTTGAAGTGTAGTTCTTGGAACTACGCACATAATTCCAGGTGTTTTTGACCAGTCAAGCAGGGTGAAAGAAGCTACCATGGTCATGTTCCTTGCTCTGAAGATTCCATTTTTATTAATGCTGATTAAGATTATAAAGCTGTAGGGGCAGCTGTATGCCAGTGTTGAGTAGTTCATTTATTCAGTGGACAGATATTTTTTGAGGCTTTACCATGTGCCAAGCACTGAACAGTGAGCTGGTGATGTAACGAATAAGATACAGTCTTTTTCCTTGAGTGATAAAGAAGAAACATATACTAATTAATATATGCAAATATAAACTTAGAAATTTTATAAATGTTACAAAGAACAGTTCTGGGAAACATGAGAATGTATATCGGGGTAGGTAAAATAATGCCCCCCCAAATTGTCCATATCCTAATCCCCAAAGCGTAGGACTCTGCAACCTTACGTGGCAAAAGGGACTTCGCCGGTATGATTAAGTTAAGGATCTTGAGATGGGGAGAGTATCCTGAAATATCCAGGTGGGCTCAATGTAATCACAAGGGTCCTTAAAAGAGGAAGGCAGAAGGGTCAGAGCTAGAGAAGGAGATTGGTGGAAAGGTGAAGGACAAGAAAAAACAGATATTAGAGGATGTCGCTTTGCTGGCCTTCAAGATGGAGGAAGAGGTCATGAACCACGGAATGCAGGCAGCCTTTAGAAGCTGGAAAAGACAAGAACTGTATTCTCCCATAGAGCCTTCAGAAGCAGTACAGCCATGCAAACACATTGGTTTTGGGACTTCTGACCTCCAGTACTGTAAGATACTAAATTTGTGTTGTTTTAAGCCACTAAATTTGTGGTAATCTGTTACAGCAATGGGAAACCAGTACATATAACAAAGGACCTGATCCAATCTGAGGCAGGTCCTAGAAGGCTCTTCTGAGAGATGAAAGATGAGTCTGGCGAAAGGAGATAGTATTCCAGACTAAGGGACTAGTCAATGAGGTTGGGCAGGAGGATAGCTGGTAAGTACAGTCAATTCAGAGCTCAGTGGGGTGATGAAAGGGGAGAGTGGTTTTAGATGCTGTGGACAGGGAAGCAGAAGTTGAGTCATTTTTGTAAGCCATTTTTTGAAATGGAGGTAAGTCTCTATCTTAAAGTATTTTGTGAAGTTTAAATGAAATGATCCATGTAAGTGCCTGGTACATAATAATCAAAGAATGTTAGCTGATATTATTGTTAAAGTTTGTTACAATGTTCAGGATTTGACTTAGAACATGGTATGCAAGATAAACTGATGGTCAGAGATAGATATAACAAATTTACAGAAAAGTGCATAAATGAATAAAGACAGATTAACAAAGAGTTCTACAGTGAACATCTAGATAACCACAACCCACACCCCTGTCCTCATGGAGCTTACAGCTTAGAGGGGGAGACAAACATTAATCAAATAATCATACAAATACAAAACTGAGTCTGAGACAAATGCTTTGAAGGAGATACAAAGTGAATGTAATGATGAACGTGCGAGTAAGTGAGAACAACAAAAAGTTTCCTAAGGAAGAGACACTTGAGGTGACAGCTAAAGGAAAAGCAGAAACGAACTAGATCAAATGGGTGAGGGAAGAGCATTCTAGGTAGAAGGAACAGCACCTGGAAAGGGCCTAAGGCTATGGTGAGCTCGAAGAGGCCTTTGAGAGATAATGAGTGAGAAAAACCTAAGTTGGGCCAAGATTTGAAAGACTTTAAATGCGAAGCAGAGACAATCCTCCACAGACTATGTGAGCTCCTTGAGATCTGGGACCACGTCTCATTCAATTCTGTATTAAACCTAGAATAGTATCTGACATGTAATAGATGCTCAAAACACTTGTTGAATTGACTTGAGTGCAGACTTTATCTTGTAGCTAACAGAAGCCACCGCAGACTTTTTAGTCAGGTAGATTAGAATGCTGCCTGGTTAGTGCTAGTAAGAAAAGCATGCGGCAAGTGCTACTAGAGCAGACACCTGATGTCCCGTAGGACTGAATTTTGTCTGTGCGTTCAGAAGCCCTTCCCAGATGAAAGAGTAACAGAATGGCATTCTGAAGCTGGAGTAAGAGAAACGTGTTTCCTCAACTGATCTGACCCTAGGAATGGATGTGAGGGCACTTGTTAAAAATAGCGCTTCCCAGGACCCACCCCAGACCCTCTAAATCAGACCCAAAGAGGGGTAGTGGCAGCCCTATCTATTAACAAGCCCTCCACCTGATTCTTATTCCCAAGAAAGTCTGGGCAACCCTGGGACAGAGACCATTCAACGGAAAAGGAAAGCCATGTGCCAAATTCTGAACATATGAAAGAGCCAGAAGGCCTATTCAGGAAATGGCTGGAAAGCAAGGGGCCTAGGGGGAGTGGTTATGGTCCAGGCTGGGGATGGTGAAAGCTTTACCCATAAGGCTTTTCCTGACAACGCTCAAGACGCTTGTGAACAATGGAGAACCAATGCAAGATCACAGGCAAGGAAGTGAGCTTTTTGGGAAGAACAAATCAGGGAAACTGAAGAGTACAGGTTTGAGAGACATCTGTGAGGCAGAGTAGCTAGCATTTGACAGCTTCTTCCAGGACAGACGTAGGAAAGGAGAGGTGGAGAAGGAATGCGAGGTTCCCAACGCGGTCGACTGCCTTTCCCAGGGAGGGAGGATGTGGTGAGAAACCCTTTCATGTTGGATTCAAGTTTTACACATGACACCACGTGAATGTGTCTAAAGACAGATGGAAATAGTTCTCAGGGCTGAGATGAATACGGGAGTCAGTGGAAACATGGGAATTTCACTTGTACGAGGATGTCAGGACCAAGGACAAAATTATGGGGAAACAGGCATAATTAAGTGGCACCTAGAGGAGAAATCAGCAAAGGAGACTAAACAGAGACAGAGGAGCTGGTGACTACAATTTTGACAACTGTGATGTCTAAGACCTATACCCCCAGGCTAAGTGAACTGAAAAAATGAAACTATTTCCATGATTGGACTGATGAAACATATATCCGCCATCTACCTAAAACAGTCAAACACCGAGTAAAATTCTAGAATACGTGCTCTTGCCTGACCCAATCGGCTAAAATAAACATACAAAATCAGCAAGCCACTGATTCTTAGATTCAAGAACACTAGAAGGCGTCCACACGTGGATTTTAGTCTTGGTTCTTCCACTTATTTGGGCAAATCATTAAACTTCTGGGAACCTATTTCCTCATCTTAAACAAAAAAAAGCTAAGGAGCTGGGGTCGCTGGATGGCGTCTCAGGTTGCTCCCAGCTCTGAAGTCTGGTTTCTCCAGGGACCCCAGGGGGTCTCGGAGGGAGCGCTGGTGGGGTGGGGGGGAGAGCAATCCTGCGTGAATGACACCCTCCCCCCCTGCGCCATGAAGACTGACTCGGGCACCCAGAGTTGGACACGAGGCGTTGCTTTCCCGCCCGTCACCAGGACAGATTTGTCGTCCACCCACCGAGTCGTGTGTGTCGCGTCAACGGCGTGGCCTCCATCAGTCCCCACCCGGAAGGCCCTCGGTGCTCAGCACCCGGGGGACGCCTCCCGCACGCGGACCCCCGCCACAGCCCAGGCACCCAGCAGGCTCCGACCCCACCCCCCCCCGACTGCCCGGGGACCCCTCAGGCTTTTTCCCCCTCTCACCCGCCGCCGCACACGGACCCCCCACCGCCCCGGGACCCCCGCAGGCTTCCTCCCGCCCCCAGCACGTGGACCCCCACCTCCCGGGGACCCTACACGCTTTCCTCAGGTCTGTCACCTAAGAGAAAAATACACCCGGGACCCAGTTTCAAGAGGTGGAGACTTTTTTTCTACTGCCATTTAAGAAAAAACAATACAGGACCCGCCCAGTTGTTTGCGTTGCCCCCAGGGTTTGGCCAGTTCGGATCCTGGGCGCGGACATGGCACCACTCATGAGACCAGGCTCAGGCGGCGTCCCACATGCCACAACTAGAAGGACCCACCACTAAAAATATACAGCTATGTACTGGGGGGCTTTGGGGAGAAAAAGCAGGAAAAAAAAAGATTGGCAACAGTTGTTGGCTCAGGTGCCAATCTTTTTTTTTTTTTAAAAAAAAGCAATACAAGAAAAAGGAAAAGAAACACTCCACTTTAAAAAGCCTGCTGACCCCGCTGCGAGGGGTGCCGACTCTAAAGACCATAATCGGGCCGCGCGGGGCGCAGGAAGCGGGCATCGACGATCCCCCGCTCCTGCCCCCGACGCCGCGCGCGATAATTCAGAAAACATCAAAAGGCAGTTCTGACGCGGCCGCCTCGCCCCACGGGCGGCGCGGGGGAAACGGCAGAGCGCACGCTTCCAGAAGGCCAGCCGACGGCTTCCCGAAGGAGCCGGGCAGCGGCCTCCCGCCCGGGGACGACACTCCCCTGGACGCCTCACCCGGCGCCTGCGCGCAAACGCTCGGGATGCCGCGCCCTCACCGCAGCCTGGCCGCTTCCGGCCCGCGCCCCGCCCCCACTGCAGGCCCCGACCCCGGGGCGCCGCGCTCCCAGCAGGCGCCGCGCGCGCGTGCGCCGTCGCCCCGCCCGTCGGCTCCGCCCCGCCCCTCGCGGCGCCGAGTGATGGCGGAGCTGGACGTCGGGCGGCACTGCCAGGTGCAGCATTGCCGGCAGCGAGGTGAGGGAGGAGGCCCGGGCCCCGCTCCGCCTCCACAGAGGGTGGGGGAGAGTGAGGGGAGGCCGCGGGAGTCCGAGAGGCGGGGCGGGCCTGCAGTGAGAGGCGTCGGGGCTCCAGTTGGAAGGGGCTTGCGGTCTCTTTGGAAGGAACCGTGCGGCCCCGGGAACCTGTGGCCGCGCTCGCTGAGGTCGGGCGTGGAGAGGCCCCGTGGCGCCGGGGGGCGGACGCTTGGGGCCCGGTTCCCCTCTGGTCCTGCCGCCGCCTTGGGGTGGTGTGTGGGGGTGTCACAGTTGATTAGTTCATCTTCCTTTCCAACTTCAGGTGTCTTTTTTCTTAAAGTGTAAATATCTGAACACAGGCCGGAGTCTAGATGTTTTGGACTAGTGGAGCGGGGTTAAGATTTAGAGTATTATGTTAGGGGAGAATCCTAAATTCCTTTGGCTTCTGGATGAATAAAAGGATGGTGTCAGGTGTCAGGAAATTATCCTAATTTTAAATCGTCCCCCTGGGTCCTCCTTGTTTGCATCTGATATTTAGTTGGTCACCAAAAGTCTCGAAATAGCAAGCATGTACAATTTTTCCAATTTGGAAGAGGCATAAAAGGTTTGCAGAGTATTGTGTGCTTCAGTTTCCTTCTCGTTGACCATATGTACATCCCTTCGTGGTATGACACGTGCTTAGAGCATCATGCCGTCGGAACAGGAGACAGTTCATTAAGCCCACTTCGCAGGTGCAGGAAGCACTCTTGTCCCACAAGCAGAATTATCCAGGGGTCCCTTTGGGTAATCATAAGACCTCTTCTTTCTGTTTCAGGTTAAGATACCCTGCAGGATGAGAAATTTGGGGAACAATTGTAGCTCTCTCGAAAGTGCAATGGCTTTTGTTTTCACTTAGAAAAAATGATGTGATCGGCTATATCCAGCCTCCCTTGTCTGTATACTGTAATTTCATATGAGGTACGCTGAAAGCCATTTAGAGAGTGACTCACTGTATCTGGCCATTAATGGTCAGTCGCCACATCTGAGAGTGGATACTCTCATGTACTTTCCAAAAATTCAGTTCTTAACTAAGTTGTTAATTACTTAGTCCCAACCTAGTCGTTCTCAACAGCAAGGAAAGAAGAAATTCAGGACTAAATTTTGCAATATCAGTCAATGGATCTATTGAATTTCTGGAATTTCTTTGAAAATATCTCCACCTAGCCACCACAGGATCTTTCTGAGTTCAGTATATTCAACACAAGTTAATTTTTGTAATTATTTTTTATTATAGTTACTGTCTTACTATTCTTGTCTTTGACGTGTGTCTCATTTGGTTTTTACAGTTACCCTGTGAAGTAGATATAGCATATATATAGATAGGCCCACACATGTATATGCACAAACACATACATACAGACCTCTATATCTATTTATTTCTATATTACCTAGTAATAGAACTTTGCTTTTGTGTGCATATGTGGAAATATACACTACATACTATACTAAATACTATATGAAGTAAATACATAAATAGGTATATACTTATATATATATGTGTGTGTATATATAGTCTCCAAAGTTCTGCTATTAAGTAACTTGCCTAGCATTACTAGGGTAGTAAGCAGTGAAATCAGAATTGAAACCCAATTTTTCACTTCAAATGCAGGATTTTTGCAATATACGATCCTCAAAAATAACACCTAGTAAATCTGGAAAACAAACCCAATAAACAATTTTTTTTCTGACTTAGCATGTAGATTTTCCTCCTGATAATCTAATTCCTTTCTTTTGGAGGGCTTGAGGTTGTGAGGGCTTTTGTTTAAGCTCTGCTTGCTGCGCTAGGATATTGGTCCAAAAGGAAAATTCTCCTTTAGAGCTGCTTCAGTACCTTAAGATTCTTCTTGCTTAAGAAAATTGAATCAAAATCAGATACTGACCAGTACATATAACATTTTCCCTCAATTTTAGATTTTCTTCCATTTGTATGTGATGGTTGTTCAGGAATATTTTGGTAAGTTTTTATGCAAGATTTGGAAGTAATTTTAGTGTTTGTAGCATGAGGTTTATTTCTGAAAAGCAAAATGATTTAAAATAGTTCTTTAGCCTTTGATATTTATTATGATAATTACTTGGGGAAAAAAATCAAATAGACTAGTCTTAGGCTCTGATTACTTGTACGTATATGTGCTAATCTTTAAACTTCCAGAAATGGAGTTCTGTGTGTGACTGTCATGTAAAGGTTATATTTGTGTCTTTTAATTACAAGGAGAGAAGATATCCACAATACAAAGAACCAGTTATGATTATTAGTCTTATTTGAATTAATAAAATGAAAAGAGCCCAACCTGTACATTTCTGAAACTGGGTACCACGTGTCCTTTGCACACACATCACATGCAAAGTAAAACTGGAGAACTAACCAAGGAATTTGGAAAATGTATTTTCTTTGCAATTAAACTTTCATATATCAGCTATTTAATTTATTAAGTAGAGCCCTGAAAGAACAAATTCTTGTCGGAGGATAATTCAGAAAGATTTATTAGAAGTAAATAAAATTTATTAGAAGTAAAAATTCAGAACTGGAGCATTCCTTTGAAATGTTTTTACTGATGTTCTTTGAGAAATACAAGAAATCAGAGGATTCTGTGTATTTTTCTCACGTTAAAGCACTCAAAGGTGATTTAGAGTAGTGAATTGTTTTTACTTATATGGAAGTTGAACAGTTGTGTTTTAAAACTTTTGAGACTATAGATGCTCCATCTTTATCTGGCATTTCAGTTTTTTCTTACATGCAGAGTTCTTAATGAGTGTGATTGTGATTAATCTTAAGGATACTATTAAAATATCTCAAAGTACTGCATTTATCTGAAAGTAAATTATTTGATTGGATTTAAATAAGCACTTTTTTTTTAAATCATTTAAGCCTTGAACACAGAAGCAAGGAGTCACATAGCTGTCCTGAGGTATGTTAATAATTCTCCTCTCTAATAAAACATGTTTGTTTTTATGCACTTTCAGTCAGCATTTGATTAGGTTTCAGACCAATCAGTATGCCGCAAATTAAAATTTGGCGTCCTAAACTGATTATATAAAGAGGCTCTTACTTCATTTCTATTATTTTTCTTAGTTTGTTTTAAAGGAAAATTGGTCTACTTGGTATTTATAAATTTTCATTCTTATAATTCTTATTTTTTTACATTTCATTTCTGTTTAGGTACCCGCTTTACAGCTTTAGGATCTGTATTTATAAATCTACGATGGCTTTGACACCCTCATCATTTACTCCTTCCAGTGTTCTTTCACTCTTGTGTTCATTTTCACTGCTGCCTGATGTTAGGATTTTGTTGTATTAAATTGTTCTGACTCAGTCAGCCTTGGACTACCAGGAACAAACCTGTAGTCCAACAAAATCTCCACCCTAAATCTGACCAAATTGAAAGATTAAAAAAGACTAGCAGATAGAAACCACAATATCGTATTTATTCCTGAAAAAGGATAAATTGAATGATGGAGCTTAATGTAGAGCCAAATGGGTCTGCAAAGGAAATCCAAAATTAGGCAGACTGCCCAGCAGTCACGGCACTGCTGGACCAGGTTAGGCCTTCTCCTTGAGGGCAGTTCGGTTCTAAGAGGAAAGAAGAGAAAGCTGAGCCCGCCATGCCTAATGTAATTTTCTCAAATTTGACAATTAGATACGTTGCTCCACCTGCCTTGGGTGGGCGAGAGGCTGGAAGTTAAGCTGAATTGACTCCATCTGGAAAGAAGCATTTGCCTCACACTTTTCAGTTGATATTTGTTCCTGCCCACCATTTACCAAGCACTTTACTAGGGAGTTTTACATCTGTCCTCTCGATTATAGAAAGTTAGGTTAAAAGAGTTTCAGTCAAAATCTGGCCCTTTGAAGTTTAGGTAGTTTATTTGAGGAAAATAAAAATTAGCTAACATGTTGGTATTATGCAGATTAATTAGAAGGAAATGCTCATTTAGAGTCATAGTAAACATTCTGATGTTTCTTACACAGCTTGTAAATCTGCCCTGTACTTTCCTTTTTCTTAGGATGTAATTTGATTTCTAAGAATGTCTCTCATAGAGTTTCTCTCAATTAGATCTCATTATTTAAATAGTGAAATAAAAATTTTACTTTTAGAACATTGGAACAAATTTGGAAAAATAGTTAAGAAATTAATAAGATGTAACTATCATTTATATAGGGGACTGCCCTTTGATTATAGATTTGAAGCAATTATTTCCCTAAATTTATTCAACTCTAAAAATCTAATTACTTAATACTCAAAATATCTTGGTTGGTTTGTTTTCTTTAATCTTATAAAATCTTGTCTTTCTCTGATGTAATATTTGCTGGTAATATATTAAATACAGCATAGAGGATAGTATATCATTATGAAAACTGCTTTAGCCCTCTGTATCAGGGATAAACATAATTTTTAAAGGTCCTCTTACATATATTTAACCACCTAAAATTGGTGTAGAAAGTAGGGATGACTTGCCATTTGAGGGTTGATAAGATGATTACCTCAGCATATTATTATGGAGCATCTTTGGGACTATTAGAAAATAGAAGACTAAAATTATAAAGAATAACTGAATAGTCATTTTGGCTTGACTTAGAAGATAAGTATACCACAGCAGGAAAACTGAAAATGTGGAGCAGTCAGCACAGCAGTCATTTCTCACACAGGCGTTTGTTATCATCTGTTACGCAAGAGTGAGTTGCTCTTATAAGTTCCGCAAAATGGAAAAATGATAGGAACATCTAAACTAGATTTGTTGATTTGCTTTAAATGTGAAATATAATGCCATTTCCCCTTGTTACATTTTCAGGTGACTGTAAGCAATGAGAGACTGAAGTCAGATAAGCATACCTCCTACCCATGCTCGTTCAAGGACTGTGCTGAAAGAGAGCTTGTGCCAGTCATATGTCCTTATTGTGAGAAGAATTTTTGCCTGAGGTGATTGCTCAGACCATTCAGAACTCTGCCTATCTGTTTAAGGCATATGCAAATACATGAACTAGTGTCACTCTTGTGTTGCTTGTAGACACCGTCATCAGTCAGATCATGAATGTGAAAAACTGGAAATCCCTAAGCCTCGAATGGCTGCCACTCAGAAACTTGTTAAAGACATTATTGGCAAGTATCTGGAAACCTTGTTTTGTTATTCCTTACTGCTGTATACTCTTAGTTCCAGGGACCCTGTTTCTTGTGTCTTTGCCAGTTTGCCAGTTATGGAAGGTCTTATTAACAACCCTGATGGTTATAACTTGCTATAGATTTTTGACATTCTTGTGACATTATTTCTCACAAGGCCTACCTAATCAATGAAAATTTGGAAATGCTGTGGAAGTGCCCTAGCAGGTGTTCTCTTTTGCTGTTCTCTTTTATTAGCCCATTAACCATCATGGCTAGAAATGGTATTCATGCAGCTGAAGTAGTGGTTTGCCTTCTTTAAAGACTAAACTTGAAGCCTAGCCAGCTGTTCTGTGAATGCTGCTGATAATCTGAGATCTGAGGAAAGAATGCATCTGTGACTTAGACCAGTCTCCCTGCCAACATGTTAGGGCACTAGGATTTTCGTTCTAGGTTAAGGATAGTACTTTTATTAAAATCTTCTATAACCAAATCCAAAAATTCTCTGTAGATGTGTTAGTGATTGCTTTGGATTAAATAGGCTTAAGTTGGAAAGAAGCACATAACATTTGAGTTTTTTGATGTCTAGATCACTAAGATCAACTCAATGGTATTTTTCCATTGGTCATGTAAATATAATACCTAAAAAATGAATATGGTCTCTGTATATCTCTAATATGTGTAATTCATATATGTTTCAGGGCCATAATTAATAAATAATAATAATAAAACTCTGGAAAATGTAATGTAAAAGTTCTCATGTGCTTATATGCTTATACTTATTTCTTAGATTCCAAGACAGGAGAAACAGCAAGTAAACGACGGAAAGGTGCAAAAAACAGTGAAACAGCTGCAAAAGTAGCATTGATGAAATTAAAGATGCATGCTGACGGAGATAAATCATTGCCACAGGTTGGTCTTAGAGATTTTGAAAAACAAAAATGTTCCAAATATATTTGAGCCCCCTTTTTATTCTTCCCACCCATCAAGTAACAGCTAACCTGAATCTGATGTGTATCATTCCTAATATTACATGGTATGTGTCTGCCTAAATAATACATAGTTTTGTGAATTTTTTCACTTTTTAAAAATGGCAGTGAACCATATGTAGCCTTCTTTAACTTATTTGGTTTTTCACTTGGCATCATATTTTTAACATTTATCCATGCTGATTCGTTCAGTTTAGTCCATTCATCTTGATAGCTGCACATTATTCCATAGTATGAATATACCACAGTTTGTTCTCTTAATGAACATAATTCAGATTTTTTCCGTTTTTTGCTATTATAAACTATTTGACAGTGAATGTCCTTGTGTACATGTGGGAGTATTTTTCTAGGGCAGTCTCTTTAAAACTCCATAATATCACTTACATTTTATATGACAACCTGGTACATATAAACATAGATGCATACATACCTTAACACACTTTAGTAAGTAATACCTAGCCTTACAGCTATATGCTATTTACTCTGATATTTTTTACTCTGTTTTATTTTATTTTAAAGATTGTTGACTTTATAACCATGAAGGATTGAGACCTTGAGGGAATACACCTGGAAATAGAAAAGCTGAATCATAGGCTGTGCTCATCTTCAGCTCTACTAGATATTGTCAACTTTCTCTTGTCAGTGGTTGTACTGATTTATCTCCTTCCTGTGGTGTCTGAGAGTTTCAGTGTTTCTTGTCAACATTGGCTGGTACTCATTGTTACCAATCTGATGGATGTGAAATGATACCTCTCTGAGGTTTCAAGTTGAATTTCTCTTGTAACTAGTGAAGATCAGCTACTTTGCATTTGTTTATTGGCTGTTTGACTTTCTTCTGTGAATTATTTGCTCATATCCTTTGCCCGTTTTTTTCTCTTGGGTTGTTGGCACCTTTTTATAGGCTTATAATATTCTTTATATATTCTGAATTCTAATCCTTTTTTGATTAAATGTGTTGCATACATCTTCTCTTGGTCTGTGGCTTGTCTTCACTTCGTTTTTGATCTCTTTAGTGGTCCAGACTTATGAAATTTTAATATACTCAAATTTATTAATGATTTTCTTAAGATTTGTGCTTTCTGAAGTAAGTTATTTTCTTCTATTTTCCTTTAAAAATTTAGAAGTTTTATTTTTTTTGTTTAGCTCTTTATTCCATCTGGAATTTAATTACAAGTAAATATTGATAGAGATTTCTTCCCCCCTCAAATGGGTTACCTGTTGTCATGACAAAAGATATAGAAGAGTTCATACTTGTAATGACGCCTCTGACTTACTCCGGATTGTTCTAGATTTGTGGGACTAGTTTGGGAATCTCATTTAAGTTTCTTTGGTCTGTTTACCTTTGCATTAATTTATCTTAATTATTATAGCTTTATAATAAGTAGGACAAGTCTCTCCACCTTATTCTTTGCTTTCAATCATGTCTATTCTTGACCATTTATTCTTTTTTAAAAATGTTAGGATCACTTTGTCCTGTTCTGTGAAATTGTGATTTTGATAGGAATTGTGCCGAATTTTAGATTAGAGACAGTTGATAAGTTTGACTCTTCCCATCCATGTCTATGGTTTTTATCTTTCCAACTTAATTTAGGTCTTTTTTTGTGTCTTTAAATAACATTACATAGTGCTCAGCACACATATTTATATATCTTAAGTTTATTCTTAGGCTCTTCAAAATTTTTTGCTGCTATTGTAAATGATAACTTTTTACAAAAAAGTATGTTTTCCTGATTGGTTATGGCTGGTTGTTGTATGTTGTCCTTCTATCCAGCAAATAAACTCCTAATAGTTCCCACAGGTTGTAGGTTTTCTGGGATGTTTTCCGTACAGTCATATCTTCTGCAAATGATGGTTGTTTTTTGCTTTTTCAAATTTTCTTACCTCTTCTTCTTCTATGTGTTAGTGCATTGGTTGAGATCTCCAGAACTGTGCTGAATAATATGGATGATAGCAGGCATCTTCATTATGTTTCTGACTTTAATGCAAATTATTCTAAAATTTCATCATTAAATATTAAGTTTGCTGTAGATTTTCGATAGTAGCCTTTATCAGGTAACATTTCTTTCTATTCCTAGTTTGCTGGGAATATATATCATGAATGGTTATTAAATTTTGCTGTTAAGTTTTTTTCCTATATCTAGTAAGATGATCATGTTGGGTTTTTCCCCTTATCACTGTGATAAATCACATTGATTGATTTTTCTGTTGTTGAATCACTCACATATTCCAGAATGAACCCTTTGACTCTGTTATATAATTCTTTTAAAATGTACTGCTAAATTAATTTGGTAATATATTATTTAGTGTTGTTTAGTGACATTCGTAGCAAGATTATACTTGTAAAATTTGTTGAGTAGCTTTCCCTCTTCTGTTCTTTGAAACATTTGTAGAGGGTAGGGATTATTTGTTTTTGAAGGTTTGGTGATGGTTGGTATAACCTTTGGATCTGTTGCCTTTTTTTTTGTTTTGTTTTGAGGAAGATTAGCCCTGAGCTAACTTTTTGCTGAGGAAGACTGGCCCTGAGCTAACATCCATGCCCATCTTCCTCTACTTTATATGTGGGACGCCTACCACAGCATGGCTTGACCAGCGGTGCGTAGGTCCGCATCTGGGATCTGAACCAGTGAACCCCAGGCTGCTAAAGCAGAACGTGTGAACTTAATTGCTGTGCCACCGGGCAGGCCCCTCTGTTGACTTTTTTGAGGGGAGAATTTTAACTACTATTTCAAAGTGTTAAATAGTTTTTGTTTTATTTGGATAATCTGTTTCTTATGAAATAAATTTTGGTAAATAGTATTTTTCTTAAAAATTCCTATCTGGTGTAGATTTTACAGTTTATTGTTATAAAGTTGTTCAAGTTATTCTCTCATGTTTCAAAGTCTCTATTATGTCTTTAGTTAGTCATTCCATTTCATTCTTAATATTTTTCATTTGTACTTTTCTTTGTTTTCCCCTTGAACAGTCTTGCTAGAGGTTTGTGTTTATTTTACTTATTCATATTTTGGTCTTTTCCAGGAACCATATTTTGGTTTTATTGAGCTCTCTATAGTTTGTTTGCTTTCTATTTCACTAAATTCTGCTTTTATATTATTTCCTCTTCTCTGTTTAGATTTTTTCTGATATTTTTCCACCTTCTCACATTGAGTGGTGAACTTACCTATTTTCAACCTACTTGTTTTGGTGTGTTTTTTGGTAACTTTATTTTGATACAGTTTCAAACAGAGAAGTTGCAAGAATAGTACAAAGAATTTTTCCACATCCTTTATCCAAATGTACCAGTTACTTAGGTTTTGCCCTATTGCTTTATCATTTGCAGTCTCTCTCTGTATGTATGTATATATATGTGTGTCTGTGTTTGTGTATGTGTGTCATACTAATTTTTGGTCTGCTGATCTATCAGTTTCTGAGACAGATGTGTTCAAATCTACTAGTGTAGCTGTAGTTTTATCAGGTTTTTTCCTTGTAATTCTAATGGTTTTCCTGATTTGTGTATTATTAACTCCATGGAATTTCTTCATTGTTATATCTTCTTTATGAACTTTGCCTTAAATCCTATTTTCAATTATAATAATATTTCACTAACTTTCTTTCGGTGAATATTTAACTTTTATGTCTTTTTTTCATCCCTTTATGTTCAACTATTCTGTGTTGTTTTGTTTTAGGATGTCTCTTGTAAGCAGCATATAGCTGGACTTTGTTATTTTAATCCAGTTTGATAGTGTCTCTCTTTTATAGGTGAGTTGAATCCATTTATATTTATTGTAATCACCAGTACATTTGAATGTATTTCTTCCATCTTATGATTTTTGCTCATCATCCCTTTCGTTTGATTATTTCTCTGTCCTGTCATCTTTTCTATTGATTGAATTTTCTATATTCCCTTTGATTCTGCTGGTTTAGAAATCACTGATTATATAATTATCCTTAATATTTTCTTCTTTTGAAATCTTCATTTGAAGTTTCTAAATTTGCAAGGGTAGTACATACTTTTAACAATTGTAACTATTAAAAGATGTAAACAGGAAAAACCAAACACACCCTCCTGTGCCTATTTCCATTGCATTAAAGCAGTGGTTCTCAAATGAGGGTGATTTTGCCCCCTTGAAGCCATTTGGCAACGTTTTGAGACATTTTTGGTTGTTAAACTGGGTATAGGGGTGCTATTGGTATCTAGGGGGTAAAGACCAGGGATGCTGCTAAACATCCTACAGTGCCTAGGACAGTGCCCACAATAAAGAATTTTCTAGTCCAAAATGTCAATAGTGACAAAGTTGAGAGGGCCTGCCCTAAAGTATCCAATATTATTCACATTACAATCATGCACTGCATAACAACGTTTCAGTCAACAGTGGATCACATACACAATGGTGGTCTGATAAGATTAGTACCATATAGCCTAGGTGTGTAGTAGGCTCTACCATCTAGGTTTGTGTAAGTATACCCTATGATGTTCACCATAATAGAAATTGCCTAGTGACACATTTCCCGGAATGTATCCCCATCGTTAAGTGATGCACGACTATACTTTGCAATTCTTTTATTACTCAAAACCTAACAGTGAAAACTTTTATAGCATTTACTTTGTTCCATTCCCTCTTCTAGGACATTTAATCCTCACAACAAGCTTGTGAGATATGTCTCTGTTTTACATATGAGAAAACTGAGGCACAAAAAGGTTAAGTAACTTGCTAGTAGTGTAGCTAGTAAGTGCAGAACTACAAAGTGAAACCAGGCAAGCTGGCTTCAGAGACCCTGTTCTCAACACACTTAACAGCTTGTCATGGAGCAGTCCACAATCCTATAGGTAGAACTTTTTCCCCTGCATCGTTCGTGTCTGTGTGTGTGTGTGTGTGTATACATATGTGTACTTATATATATATGTATACACACACACCCAGGTATGTGTGTGCGTGTGTATAATTTTACATACGTGGAAATGTATTCTATTTGTATATGTATACAAAGACATAAGGAGTGTTTTTTTCTCATTGTTTTATAAAAATGGCGTCATAGTCATTTAGTCAACACACTTTGAATACCTGTCATGTATCAGGCTCTGGGGATAGAACAGTAAATAAAACAAAGTCTCTCTCCATATGGAGTTATATTCCAATGAGGTGAGACAGATATTAAATATGTACTATGATGTTGGAATAAAAATTAAGTAGGTTTCAGGTAGGTTACATATCTTTATCTCTGTATATCTTTTTCGTTAGTGCCTGGCAGAAGTTCCCTCAAGTGAGCTGGTATGGCTCTAAGTCATTTTCTTCTAGAGCTTGGCGGTATTTTGTGGTTGGATGTACTGTGACTTACTTTGCTATTTTCCTATTGGTGAACATTCACTTCGTTTCCAGTTTTGACTACTACGCTAAGTAGCCTCAGTCCGGTACCTTTATTTCTGTGAGATAATGTCTCAGGAGTGTACTTCTGGGTCAAAGAGTCTGTGTATTTTACATTTTAATAGATGTTGCCAAACTGTTTTACAAAGAAGTTGCAACTGTTCGTGTTTCTACCAACATTAATTGTAATAATCAACCTTTGTTGACTGATTACAATATGCCAAGCATTGTTTTGTGACTTTAGACTTTTTATCTCTTTTAATGCTCACAGCTCTCCTGTGATGTATGATTGTCCTCATGTCACAGATGAGTAATCTGCAGGTGTGTTGTGTAAGATCACTGGGTGGTGAGACCCTGCCGTCCTGCCCCTTAGTGCCCCGCCTCTTGTGGCCGTCGTGAGAGTGCCCCTCTCCTCCCACGGTTTCCAGGAGCAGTTGCCATACTTTTTTAATGTTTCCCAGTCTCAGGGCTGTAAAAACTTATCCCCTAAATGCTTTAACTTGTGTTTCCTTGACTGCGGTACAGTATGAACATCTTTTAATGTGTTGGTTGGCCATTTGGAATTACTCCTCTCTGAATTGCCCATGAGTACCTTTGATCATTTTTCTTTTGGGTTATTTGTCTTTTTATTTTGTTTAGTCAACTTATGGAAACTTTTGGACTGTAGTAGACGTTAATCCTTTATCTATAATCAATCTGCTTTGGAAAATTTTTTTTAATCTATCAAAAATATGTTGATTTCACTTATGTATCTCATTGACATGTCAGTATTTTAAATTTTTCTAAGGTGTGTCTTTCATTCCTGTTTTGGTTTTTTTTAGGACTTTTATTTTTTTTGTTTTTTTGTTTATTAATTTTTTTTCTGAGGAAGATTAGCCCTGAACTGACATCTGTTGCCAATCTTCCTCTTTTTTTCCTTAAGGAAGATTAGCCCTGAGCTAACACTTGTGCTAGTCTTCCTTCGCTTTATTTGTGGAACACCACCACAGCATGGCTGACAAGTGGTGTAGGTCTATGCCCAGGATCCGAACCCATGAACCTGTGCCACCAAAGCAGAACACACTGAACTTAACCACCACATCACGGGGCCACACCCTAGGACTTTTGTTTTTTTGCATCTGTCTTTAATCTATCTGAAATTTGGTTTTAGCATATGATATGAACTAAGGACCCACTGTTATTTTCTTCCAATTCTTTAGCTGGTTTTGCTATCATCAATTATTAAACAAGTCAGCGTTGAATTGAAATACCAAAGTATCCCCTTCATGAAAAATTTAAAATTTATTTATACCAGATTTGTTTTTTGGTTTCCTATTCTATTCTGCACATCTATTTTTTTACTCATATGTTAATACCAATTGATTTGATGCAGTAGCTTTATAGAATGTTCTAACATATGATAATGCCAATCCCATCTGTAGTTTTTCCATACTTTTTCTTAGCAGTTTTTGCTTTATTCGTCCATGTGAACCTTATGATTATTATATCCAAATTTAAAAATATGTATCTCTTGGGATTTTTATTCTTTTAGTAATGGAACAAGGTTGTGAGTGACAGACTCCAGCAGATACTTTTAACGAATATAGACTCTTTAAAGGTAAAAGTGTAGAAACTGAGACAAATCATTATCAAAAGCAGGAGATAACACTGCATGGTCTTAGAGTTGTGGCTTGCCATGTCCCCCAGAGTTTCCCACGAGGATGTAAGCTGTGAATAATAGTGCCTATAGGAGGTGAGGATTCTGCCCGTTCTGAGAAGCCTCTTCTGCCGTTCTCAAGAGAATTTTAGACCTTCTTGGTCTCTTCCTCTTTGTACTGGGAATTCTGGCTCCTCCCTGTTCACCATGTGCAAGTAAATGATGGAAAACCTTCTCAATACATTATTGAGTGACTTCTATGAACTAGGTGAAGTAAAATTCAGTTTCCTAGCAGCATCTATTAGCAAGTCCTGACTGAGGACCATTCCTGAAGGATTCTTAGTAGATTTGCATTATATGATATATACTAATTTTGAGAGAATTGGCACTTTTATGACATTGTCTTCCTATCTGAGAACTTTGTCTTTTCATTTATTCAGATCATGTTTTATTGCCTTCTGTAACATTTTATCTTTTTTTTCATTATAGCCTTATTCTTTCTTTCTTTCTTCCTTTATTTTTGCTGAGGAAGATTCACCATGAGCTAACATCTGTTGCCAATCTTCTTCTCTTTTTTTTTTGCTGAGGAAGATTCTCCCTGAGCTAACATTTGTGCCAGTCTTCCTCTACTTTCTATGTGAGTTGCCACCACAGCACAGCTGACGAGTGGTATAGGCTTGCGCCTGGGATCTGAAACCACGAACCTGGGCCGCCGAAGCAGAATGTGCCAAACTTAAACACTATGCCATAGGGCCAGCCCCATTCCTTATTTATTTTTTATCTTATGGATTTTTTTTCTATTGTGAACTGAATATTTCATTTCCCCCACCTCTATTTCCAGGTACTTACTGCTAATATAGAGAAAAAGGTTTTCATTACTGTATGTTTGTCTTATTCAGCCACATCACTAAATTTTTAAAACAATTTTAGAAGGTTTTTTTTCCCTACTAGTGCCTTTGACTTCCTAGGTATGCATTCACACCCATTAACAAATAAGGATAGCTTTAATTTTATTTTTTAATGTACTAGTTATTAGACTTTATTATATTATCTAGAATCTCCAATAGAATGTTTTATAATAATAGTGATAACAGGCATGTGCTTACATTTTTAATTTTTAATATAGTAAGACAGGGAACTTGATAGGCCTATCTAGTTAAATATCTCCCATCCCATCATCTTTGTTCACACATAAAGGTTATTTTTGAGTCAGTAGCTATTTAAATTTACCTACATGTTTTTTTGAGTTTCTCCTTTCCTCAGGACTCACTTTTATCTTTGCTGAAGTGCGTTCTTTAGTAGCTCATTCGTTGAGAGTCTTTGTTGGTAAACTCGTTAAGTCTTTGTCTGAAAGTGCCCTTACTTTACCCTCAGTTGGGCGGGACTGTCTCTTAGACTATCAGCTCTTTCCATATCCTGTTCATTGGCCTCTGTTGTCTATCGTTGAGGAAACATCTGCTGTCACTCTTATTCTTGTTGATTTATGGGTGATCTTATCTTTTTTTGGTAGCTTTTAAGATTGTGCCATGTTTGTACATGTGGATGTATTTTAATTATCCAATTTGGCCCTTGAGATGTATTTTTAATTTTGTCTCTTCACTTTGGGAAAATTATAGTCATTTTATCTCTGAATTTTGCCTCTCCACCATTCCTTTTCTTCTCTTCTGAAACTCTTTTTTAGATTTATAGTTTGGAAATATGGAAACATATATTTGGGGTTTATAATTTCTATTTTTATGTCTGTGTTGCATTCTGCGGGCTGGATTCTCAAATCCATCTTCCAACCAGTTAAGCCTTTTTATTGAAGATTATAGAAGTTTATCCTGTTTGATTTCTTATTTCTTTGTTCTCAAAAAACCTGCTGTCTCTAAATACATAGTGAGGTCTTTCACATGAAAAGAAACTTTATATGTGTCATGAATCTTTCAATTGCAAGTTACAGAGCTTGATACCAACTAGCTTAATGAAACAATTGTTTTTTAACGTAATGAGAAGTAGCATTAATGTGGTTTCAAGGGATGACCGAATTCCAGGACTCAAATGCTGTTGAAAGAATCTGTTTCCTTGACTTATCTCTCTCTCTGTGTTGGACTCATCCTTTCCCATTTGTTATTATTTTTGAGGAAGATTAACCCTGAGCTAACATCTGCTGCCAATCCTCCTCTTTTTTCTGAGGAAGACTGGCCCTGAGCTAACATCCATGCCCCTCTTCCTCTACTTTATATGTGGGACACCTACTATAGCATGGCGTGCCGAGCGGTGCATAGGTCCACACCTGGGATCTGAACCAGCAAACCCTGGGCGGCCTTAATGTGTGAACTAAACCATTGCACCACTGGGCCAGCCCCAATCATCCGTTCCCATTTGAGGAAGCTTTTCCACATTGCCTCAGGAATGGCTGAGAGGCATGAGGGATGGCTGCAGGCAACCCCAGGTTTAATTCAGCAAAACTTAACTCCAAAAATGAGGACCCCTCCCCGCCAGCTTTTGAACATAAAATCCCAGGAAATGACCATAATTGGCCTAACTTAGGTCACATGCCTGTCTTTGCACAGATCGCTCTGCCCAGGGTCTCGGGTCCCATGCCTGTCTTTGCACAGGTCACTCTGCCCAGGGTCTTGGGTCCCATGCCTGTCTTTGCACAGATCACTCTGCCCAGGGTCTTGGGTCCCATGCCTGTCTTTGCACAGATCACTCTGCCCAGGGTCTTGGGTCCCATGCCTATGCGTTTGGATAGATGCTGGAGCACTGATTGGTATTCCCACTAAGAGTTGCGTCATTGGAGGGTAATCTCTCTCTTCCCTGAAGAAGAGACAAAGAGATGTCACCAGACAAAAACAGACATCTATTTCATGTACATAATCTGTATTTTAACTTTTTATCTTTACAGACAGAAAGAATTTATTTTCAGGTTTTCTTACCTAAGGGGAGCAAAGAGAAGAGCAAACCAATGTTCTTTTGCCACCGATGGAGCATTGGAAAGGTCATAGACTTCGCAGCTTCTTTAGCCAGTCTTAAAAATGACAATAACAAATTGACAGCTAAGGTAACAACTGGTTATAATAATTTTTCCCTAAAATTTTTAGGATTCTCTATACAAGCTTGTTTATTTATCACAGTATGATATATTGCTCTCTTAACAGAAATTAAGGTTGTGTCACCTTACTTCCGGAGAAGCCTTACCCTTGGATCATACTTTGGAAACTTGGATTGCTAAGGAGGACTGTCCTTTATATAATGGTGGAAGTATTATCTTGGAATATCTTAATGATGAAGAACAGTTTTTAGAAAATGTTGATTCTTACTTGGAATAGTCAGTAAAGGATTCAAGCCGGAAATCATGAGGAAAACTCTATGTTAAGTCAATTTCCTTTATTAAAAATACTATATATTTTTTTGTTTTTAAAAGTCGCTTTTTAACTTATTTTCACTGTGTAATAATTTATATTATCAGTTTTCTATTAAATTGGAGTTTTTGTGTTTTAAAGTTTAACTATGAACTGACCCTAAATTATTAGCAAACTCTTGTGTTTAGTTAGCTTTTATTGGCTGTAGTGACAACAGCAAAGGTGTATGTCTCGTTGGAGTAACGTCAGCTGTTGATTGGCTGTGACTCTACCCTGTGTCGTCTTTACTCCAGCATCTAAGCTGAAGGAACAGCTCCTTTTTGGGACATTGCCGTTCTTATGGCAGAGGAAGAAAGAGCTGACTCACGGACATGTGGGTTGACTCTTAGAAGACAGATGTATCCCTTTTGCTTTAAGCAAGTCCCATGACCAAGCATAGCATCATGGGGCCAGGAAGATAGCCTTACTGTCTGCCTACATCATGATGTATAAATTGATGTGTGTATAGGAATCATAGAAACATAGAGGTCATCTCATTCACTCTTCTAAGTTTTTGGATGAGGAATCTCAGGCCTAGAAAGGGGAGGTGATTTTCTTGGTGTCACCTAACTACTTTGGGGCGTATCTCTGATAAAGAAGACTCTTCGTATTAGTTTAGTGCAAGGAACGGAGATAACTTCTCACTTTTATCAGGTGCTTATACATTCATTTATTGATATAGTCATTTGAGTACCTACTAAATGTAAGGATTTGATTCTAATTGCCATGGTGGATACAATAAAGAGATGTATAGTACATACTTACAACAGTAATACAAATCAGTGTGGCAAGTGCCAAATGAATAGATAGTAAGTATAACTATGTTCCAATAGCTCTTTTATCAGAAACTGTAAGATCAGAAGTAGAAATAATCCTTAAATGTATTCTCAGATACCAGAAAGTTTTAATACAAACTAATACCTTAGCATCTGACATAATTAATTGCACATAGTAGGTGATCAACACGTGACTCAAGAATTGAACTAAAGCTAAATATACCAGAGAAAATACCTATGGGGCTTGAGAACGAGGGAGGTAAGCCTGGCAGAGATTCAGTTAAACCTAGGGAGGATGAAGAAGAGTCCTGTTAATGATGAGACAGAAAAGACATGAAATAGCGCGGAAGGAAGAAGGACGCACGTCAATAGTGAGTGAGGCCCCATCCCAGATAGTGGAGCACGCTAGTCTGGAAGAGACTCAGGTACCAGCGTATTCAGAGTCTCTGGGACTGGGGGCTGCAGCGTGAGCAGTCTCCTGAAGAGAACAAGGCTGTGGGTGAGAGAGAAAGTCCCTCTACTTTCTCATTTCCAAATTACTCTGGAATCAGACAACTTTCTCAGCCTTTCATTTAGGACTTTCAGGTAAGTATACTTAATGAAATTTTTGAGTTTGTCTGCCCCCACCCCACTCTTTCCACCTGCTTGCAGGTAACTAGAATTATAAGTAGAAAACCCACAAGTAGGAAAAAAAAGTTAAATTCAGATAAATAGTTGTAACAACACTGTGATACAAATGAGCTTCAGTTAGATGTAATCAGTAAGTACATGTGAATGACAGATTATTGTTTTTCCCAGATTTGTCAGATTTTATTCCCTGCAGTTTTCAAATGAGGAGAAGGCTTGCAGAACCTGAAGGGGAAAGGTTGCAGATAGAGGAATCTGAGGAAAACAAAACTTACATTCCTCACATCTTTGATCTGGGCTGCAAAAATTGTGAATTAAGGTATTGGTCACATAACTGTAAAGATGGGTTTGGTTTCATAAAGTTTTTGTCAGTTTTGTTTGTCTTTTTAAACTGGGCAATTTCCCTGGGAATTTAACTGAGATATCACACAAACATTAGTTCCATCCCCTGGATTCATTGGTATAACGTATCTTTTTTTCTTGATGTGGTACGTGGAAGTACAATTTATGAAATACAGAGTCTATTGCATTTGAAAGATTAATCTACGTAAATAGAATTTTTAAAAACTTGTAGAAATGTCAATAAAAAATTGCTTTGACAATTTTTGAGGCACAGATATTTTACGATCTAAAGTAATGTTGTGTTTAACACAGATGTGTCGCGATTGCGTGAAGGCTCTGCGGAAGTGGTTCTATTCAGAGACTACTAGATCTGTAGGCTCATTGTAGACAGCTGTAGTGGCTCTTTTTGGTGGGTTTCTTGTTTGTGTTCTCTGCTTGGAAACCCCCTCTTGTTTGGGAAGTACGCAATTTTGTGAGTCTGTAGGCTAAAGTCTGAAAAGCCTGATATTTTCCTTTATTCTTGGCAGCCAAGGCAGAGGCATCTGACCTACGTTGGGTCAGTTGAGTGTCCTTGTCCCAGCTGGGAATAGGGAATAGGGTTAGAAGGAAGGTGTAAGAGATTAGAATTAGTGCCGCTGGCCTTCCTTTGGCCCCCTGTGTCAGAGTCCAAGCGTCCAGCAGCGGTGGCCCCTTACCCAGGCTGTGCCTTTGGCGTGCATCCAGCCACCTGCTTTCCTTGGGTTCCTAAGCTATCTGGTAACCCTCCAGGAAACTTTTCCACATGGGGACACCAGAAACAGTTTCAGTTTTTGCCTCACTGATAGAATCATTCTTTAGAGTTGTATGAAAACTATTAGCAGCCTAAGGATATGGCAAGGCCAATTTATGGGCTCTGCAGTTTTCTAAGTAATGTTAAGCAGTGATAATGATGGGACAAAGGTCCAGGAGGGCAGAGATGGCATCCTGCTTGCTGACACTGGTATACTTGGCCCTTACCTCACTGCCCCAGCAAACATATTCAGTAATTATTGGTTTGATTTGACTTCAATGAAGAAAATAATAACACCCACCAGAAGGCCTCCTCAGTATCTAGTGTAGATTTTTGGATCCTGCCTGCTTTTAATGTAGATTTTCCTTAGGAAGGAACAGAACTCAAAATGATGACACTAAGGTTTTAAGTTCAGGTAAATAGACAGCTGTTTTTTCATTAGAGGAAATGAGGAAGTCAACAGTTAAGAGATTGGGTTTCTGCTTTGATAAATTGAACCTATTAAATGTTAGGGCTTCTGCATTTTCATAACTACAGGTTAAACAGGTTGTGTCACTCACTACGTAGCTTTGTATTTGAGAAGGGCATGGTCCCTCCTGCTGGACTTTGATCCAGCGAAAATCACTGTTACCTAACAACCTCAGACCGTCACTGGAACACTGGTACGAAGATTGTTCTGGGCTTTTTTAAAAACATTTTTGCATATATGATTTATTCAGGCTTTCAAAATGAGTAGAAAACTTTTTATTGTACTGCTTTTGTTGTTTGTGACTCTGGGAGAAGCAAGGAAATCATTTCTCAGTTTTCTGACTATAGAAAAGACTGAAATACTATTTTTCACAAAGACTGAAGAAACTATCATTGTAAGATCAAGTTACAAGGATAAATGGCCAAACTCTAGTTACCTCTTTGTGCAACTAGAAGATCCGAAAATGCTGCGAGTGGTGAATGTGACCAAGACCTTATCGGATGTTACAAACTTCACCATAAACCTAGTAACAGATGAAGTTGGAGAGACGAATTTGACCATTCAGCTGTGGGATTCTGAAGGTAGGCAAGAAAGACTCATTGAAGAAATAAAGAATGTCAAAGTCAAAGTGCTCAGACAGAGAAAAGATGATCTTTTCCAGGCATCAATGCGTATTGATAGAAATATCCTAATGATTTTTCTGCCATTGATACTGTTAAATAAATGTGCATTTGGTTGCAAGATTGAATTAGAGGTGTTTCAAACAGTATGGAAGAAACCTTTGCCAATAATTCTTGGGGCAGTTACGCAGTTTTTTCTTATGCCCTTTTGTGGATTTCTTTTGACTCAGATTTTGGCATTGCCTGAGGCACAGGCGTTTGGATTTATAATGACCTGCACCTGCCCAGGAGGGGGTGGGGGCTATCTCTTTGCTCTGCTTGTAGAAGGAGACATCACTTTGGCCATTTTGATGACTTGCACGTCAACGTTATTGGCCCTGATAATGATGCCTGCCAATTCTTATATATACAGTAGAATGTTAGGGTTATCAGGTACCTTTCATATTCCCGTTTCTAAAATCACGTCAACACTCCTTTTCATCCTTATACCTATATCAGCTGGAATAGTCATCAAGCGTAGGAAACCTGAAAAAGCAAAGCTTCTGGAGAGAATAATTAGACCTTTGAGTTTTATTTTAATGTCTGTAGGGATTTATATGACTTTCAGAATAGGATTAATGTTTCTAAAAACAGTTAGCCTAGAGGTGCTTCTGTTGGGTGCCTTAGTTCCTACTTTGGGTTTGTCGTTTGGGTACTCCTTTGCTACAATTTCTATGCTGCCTCTTCCTGTTTGTAAAACTGTTGCTATTGAAAGTGGCATACTAAATAGTTTCTTGGCCCTTGCCATTATTCAGCTCTCCTTTTCACAGTCCAAGGCAAACTTAGCTTCTGTGGCTCCTTTTACAGTAGCCATGTGTTCTGGATGTGAAATGTTAGTGATCCTTCTGGTCTACAAGGCTAGGAAAACATGGATCCTTATAGAAGATAAAAGAAAAAACATTCCCTTGGCCTAACAATTAAAGCATTATTGAATTCCTACTCTGAATGAGGTACTGTGGGAGACTCAAAGAATATCTAAAATGATACCTGCTCTCAATCCACTTATCTGATTGAAAACTTGACATTAGGGGGGAAATGTATGTGTAATCATATGTGCTAAACACCCTGTGAGTAGTACAGACAGCTAATTGTACAGGAATTCTGAAGAAGGAGACCACTTTCAAGTGTGTTGGTTTGGAAATGTTTTATAGAGTTGGATTTCAATATGATACTTCATTATGGTCTCATAAGTGGCAAAGGGCAATTAAAAAAACTCCTATGACAGATTAGTGGTTACCAGAGGGGAAGGAGATAGGGGGAGGGTAAAAGGAGTAAAGGGGCACATATGTATGGTGACGGATAGAAACTAGACTCTTGGGGGTGAGCAAGATGCAGTCTATACAGAAACTGATATATAATAACATATACCTGAAATTACACAGTTATAATTTTATAAACCAATATGACCTCAATAAAACAATTTAACAAGAATTCCTGGGGCTGGCCCACTGGTGTAGAAGTTAAGTTCATGTGCTCCACTTCAGCAGCCCAGGGTTCGCAGGTTTGGATCCTGGACATGGGCCTACTCACCACTCATGAAGCCATGCTGTGGCGGCATCCCATATATAAAGTAGAAGAAGATGGGCACAAATGTCAGCTCAGGGACAATCTTCCTCACCAAAAAAAAAAAAAAGAACCTCCTGTAGTGATTGTGGTAATATCCCAAGTATCTACAGAAGAGGTGTCCACGTAATAAGCATTCAGTAAATGCTCATGTGGTGAGTGAATATATAAATTCCTATTTGGATCTCTCTGATTCATGGTGTCTAAAACTAACTGTAGCATCTCTGCACTGACAGCGTGCTTCCTCTTGTCTCCCACATCTCCCACTACAGCCGTTGACCCTGAAAGACAGGCTCATCTGTTCCCCTCTTCTCCTTTCCTCCCTCTTCTTTCTGTATAGTCAACCTATTTCCTACAGAAAATCCCTAGAATGTCTCTCCATCAGTCTCCTCTCCATTCCCAGCACTGCTGCTTTTGTTCAGGCCTCTATCACTTCGTCCGTGAACCTTTCTAGACTGGCATTTGTCCTCTCTGTCCACCCTGCAATCACTGTCAGATTAGTCTTCCTGAAATCTAACTTTGGTCATGTACTTTCCCTGCTACAAAGCCTTTTTTTGCCTTTTGGATTGAGTCCATTCTCCTCAGTGAGGCATTTATCATGCTCTGCTATCTGACCTCAATCTGGCCTCCAGTTTCCTCGCCCCTCCCACTTCTTTACACACAGCCTTTGCTCCCAGCAGGATGACGTGGATCTCATGCATATGCCTTTGTTCACACTGTTCCTGCAACCTGAGGGGCCTGCCTCAGCTCTCTCTAAATGTTAGCTGCTCCTACAGACCTGGCTCAATACCACCCTTGCCGTGAAGCTTTTGTTAATCCCCCTCAGCTACCAGTAAACTGAATGTTCTCTAAATTCTCCTCATTATTTTTTGTATTCATGGTATTTAACCAGTCTGACATGTTTTACAGCTATTCGTGTTCCTGTTTTATCCTTTCTATTTTGCTGTAAATCCTTGACATGAGAATTATAAACATAAAAAAATAAACAAAATAATATAATCTGAACAGTGTTCATTTAGCTACTCCCCATAATGTCTAACACATTTCCTACATGCTTATTCAAATAACGTGTTGATGCACAGACTAGAGCCCGCATGAATAGTGTGCTTGTTTAATACCACTTTTGAATTTTCAATGGCAATTTTTAGAATCTAGTTGGAGTTTTCACTCTTCTCCAAACAGAGTGTGGGCGTCAAGAATGAGAAATACCGCTCTCAATGATGCTGCTTCCCACATGTCCTAGCCCTGTAGTTGTAGGCAAATTACTTAGTCTCTCTGTAGTCCACTTTCCTCATCTGAAAAATGGAGATAATGGTGTGGACTCCCTCAGATTGTTCTAGGAATTAAATGAGATCCTACTTAAAACGTACCTAGAACAGTGTCTGCACACAGTACGCACTCCGAAAGTGTTAACCACTGCCATTATTTTATCAGAGCTTAAACTTCTGGCCCTGATGTATCTGCCATCGGTTTGAAATACCAATCTGATAACTACATATGGAACCTAAATCTTTGAACATTTTCCTATTAGTGTTATTCACCATCTTATTCATAGTATTAGAGAATTTTTGTTTACTTTGCTAGCCGGTAAGAGAACCGAAGTTTTATTCTCTGGTTTCACCAAATCCAGTACATGAATACCAAGATTTATAAAAGACACGGTTTGGTATGGTGGTGGTTGGTTATTATTCACTTTATAAAATGATAATTTCCTATGTGGAATAATTTACTCCTGAGTCCTTTAAACAGAAATATCCACTTAGGGTTTTTTTTCTTTTTAAAGATTGGCACCTGAGCTAACAACTGTTGCCAGTCTTCTTTTCTTTTTTTTCCCTGCTTTTTTCTCCCCAAATCTCCCCAGCACATAGTTGTGTATTTTTAGTTGTAGGTCCTTCTACTTGTGGCACATGGGACGCTGCCTCAGTGTGGCCTGAAGAGTAGTGCCCTGTCCGCGCCCAGGATCTGAACCAGCGAAACCCTGGGCCGCGGGAAGCGGAGCGCGCGAACTTAACCACTCGGCCGTGGGGCCAGCCCCAGGGAGTTTAAATATAATTAAGTTTGCACAAATTTAACTTACATTTTCGTGAGCTGCCTTTCCAGTTGCACTTTATCCTTAACCTTGTGACCTCAAACAAGACATTTCTCTGCACTTCAGTTTTCAAATCTGTAAAATGAAGAGGTTCAACTGAGGCTTAGGATCTTGCTCAACTCCTTAAGTCTGTGGTTCTGGCATAAAACTGGGACGTAACCCCATGGGCAGGGCGATGGGGTAAAGTGAGGAAGATCCAGGCTGTTGAGAATAAACATGCATGGCTGCTGCTTTGTAGTTAAGCCACAGCCAAAATATGAGCTGCCTGAGAGCAGCGACCATGTATTGTTCTTTGAATTCCCTGCAGAGTTTAGCACAATGCCTTGAACAGAGTAGGTGCTCATTAAATGACAATTGCATTAAATGATAATTGATAATTAATAAGGTCAAGATCGTATACTCGGGAGCCAGACTATGCCTCGATCTGCAGTTCCATCTCTGTCATTTACCAGCTGCATGACATTGATCCAGTTACTTAATTTCTCTATGCCCAAATTCATGTGGAAAGTGGGAATAGCGATAGTACCTACTTCATGGTATTGTTGTGAGGATTAAATGAGTTAACATGAGTAAGGTCCTCAAAACAATGCTTAACACATAGTAAACTCATTATTATTGTCACTTTGCATATTTGAATGATCTTCCACCTTAAAAGCAGTTGAATATGCATGGATGGAACTTGGAATATATTTTATTTCTCTTATCAATGTATCACAGAAAACCAAGATTTTTACATAATAAAATTTGTTTAATTTGGATTGGGGTGAAGTTATTCAAGTTATTCTTTTTTTTTTTCTTTTGCTGAGGAAGATTTGCCCTGAGTTAACATCTGTTGCCAATCTTCCTTGTTTGTTTTTTTATGTGAACTACAGCCATAGCATGGCTACTGACAGAGGAGTGGTGTGGGTCTATGCCTGGGAACCGAATCTGGGCTGCTGAAGCAGAGCATGCTTTGCTAGGTCACTGGGGCTGGCCCTCAAGTTATTCTTTTAAGAATGAGATGCATAAAGCATGCTGTCTAATTGGTTGTGTTCATACCGGGTATTTTACACAGCCATGATTGGTTAGGAAAAAGACCCAGAGGTAGAGGGGTTAGGCTAGTTTTTTTAAAGGTTCCTTTCCAACTCTATAATATATTGCTCCTAGAATAAAAATTGCATGTATATATTCTTTTTTTGTTAAAGATCTTTATTATTATTATTTTTTTCCTTCTTCTCCCCAAAGCCCCCCAGTACATAGTTTTCTATTTTAGTTGTGGATCCTTCTAATTGTGGCATGTGGGACACTGCCTCAGCATGGCTTGATGAGTGGTGCTAGGTCCACGCCCAGAATCTGAACCGGCAAAACCCCCGGGCTGCAGGGGCTGACCCCATGGCCTAGTGGTTAATTTGGCACGCTCTGCTGCAGGTGGCCCAGTGTTTTGTTGGTTCGAATCCTGGGCTCGGACATGGCACTGTTCATCAAACCATGCTGAGGCAGCGTCCCACATGCCACAACTAGAAGGACCCACAATGAAAAATATACAACTATGTCCTGGGGAGCTTTGGGGAGAAAAAGGAAAAAAAATAAAATCTTAAAAAAAAAGAAAAAAAACCCAGGCTGCAGAAGTGGAGCGAGTGAACTTAACCACTCAGCCATGGAGCATGTCAGGATCTTAACCAATATCTGCAACTCCAACCTATGTTATGTCAAAATATGGAATCTTGTTAGATAGCCTGGAAATTCCACCCCTGAGGACCTGCACATCTTGTATGTAGATTTTATCATTTTTAATCAAAATCCTCTTGAGGCTGGCCTCATGGCCTAGTGGTTAAGTTCAGAATACTCTACTTCGGCAGCCCAGGTTCAGTTCCCGGGCACAGACCTACACCACTCGGGGGCAGCCGTGCTCTGGCAGCATACCACATACAAAACAGAGGAAGATTGGCACAGATGCTAGCTCAGGGCGAATCTTCCTTAGCAATAAATAAATAAATAAATAATCCACTATGCAACTAACTATTAACTAAGAAAGTCTTGTTATGTGGAAGCTGAATTTTTTTTTTAGTGAAAGGAGTTGCCCTTTGAAAGAAGTCAGCTCCAGAGACTAAGTAGCGGTAGCAAGACACCCGAGATTGCTGGAGAAGGAATCACCTTGGTGGTCCCTCTTTATTGTGCAGATACAGGGCAATGGAGCACCTGTTGTCCATGTAGAAGGATACCCAGACCACTCTGTGGCTTGACAAAGGCCATCCTTCCCCGGACCTTCTCCATGTGCAGTCAGGTGTCTCGGGAGGTGTGGGGCATTGGATCTCACCGCTTCCATTTTGAGGTTTAGCGTAAATAGAACTCTCTCAGGGATGGAAGTCAGCTGGTAGGAAAGGATGTCAAAGGCCCCAAAGAGGGATCTCACCATTGGGGAAGTCCCGAACAGTGACCTGGACACCACGCCAGGGATCAGGTTTCGTCCTGGCACAGCGTATGCCTGAGGCTGGAACCTGTCCCCTTCCTAGCCCCCACCACCTTGGCACGGCAGGTGATCTTTGGGATTGGGGACAGCCACTGCAGATATGACTGTAGCTTTAAAAATTGCCCCTTTGGGAACCCAAGAGCAATGAATCGGGTCCTGAGGACTGCAGCCATCTGAACCACTTGCAGCACCAGCCAAAAAACGTTGAGATTGTGTGGCACCAGGCTGCAGCACTGCCAGACTGGGTCCGAGCACTGGGGATTCTTCATTTCACTTCCAGGCAGGCTTCTGGAAGCACAATGGCCGATTTGGACTGAAAACACTGATTACTTGAGAACAATTGTGCTGTGGCGGCTGAGGCACTTACAAAAAGATTGGACTTCCTGCTCATCTGAGATAGGAAGCTTGAAATGATTTGAATTTGAAGGAATAAGCTATTTGATCTATCTTACCTCATATTGCCTCCACTGATTTTGGCAGCTTTACCAAATCAGTGGGACCATGTTCATTTAAAAGAGGTTTAAAGAGGACTCTGGTGACATTTCTGCAAAAGCCTAGAAAATTTTATTTGATTACAAATCAACACTTGTCACCATGTAGTTGGCAAGATTTTTATTTCTAACATGACTGACAATGAAAAACCAAAAGGCTAATTTCTGAAGTTTGTGTTATTCTTTTCTAAGTCAAGAAAACAAAAGCATCATCTGCTAGACAAATCAAGGTATCCACATCAGATACTTAAGGCATGATTCTTCAGAAGAGTGAAAACAAAGTTCTGGCTCTTCCTGAGCTTTGAGAATTGGTCCCACCGTTCAAGTCATTCATCTTCAAGAACTGTTTCATTTGCAACACGTTGGTGACAACACCCTGGCTTTTGATCAGATTATGGGAAGCAATCACTTCACAAGCAAGGAGCTTTTAACCCACTTTCCTGGTCCTGCTGTGGCTAGGACATCTTATATCTGTGCAGTGCTCTTTGTGTTATAAAGGTAAGACTATCTATGACATGATGCCAGACCTGTTATTTCAAGAAAAGGGCACATTTTAAGGACAATAGAATAGTCCTTGTATCATATAATGCAACCTCATCGTGCCATGTATTCTCTGAGTGTGGACTGTGGAGTCACTGTGTTTCACTCTTTGCTCTTGTGTGATCCCAGGACAAATCACTTCTCTGAGCCTCGGGTTCTTCATATGATGAAACTAATCATATCTCCCTTATGGAACCGTTGCAACGTTTAAGTAAAACAGCGTATAAAACACAATGGCCTGAAGCATGGTAAGTCCTCGAAAAGTGATAAGCAAATGAAGTATTGAGAATAGGAGCAGTTGGCTCTGGCCATCAATTTATCTATCACAGGTTTACTACAGTGTATATGGATATGCATATGTATATGTGTTTATATATAGTCTAGGTTTACCTAGTATAGGTTTAGCCAATAAAAGCTGCAAAACCGGAGTCATACCTCAAATTGGTGTTTTGTCAAGAGGAGTATGGAATAAAAAAAGGGAGAAAGAAACTGAAATGGGAAAACGGGAGGAATGGAAGATGGAGGAAAGAATGGGCGGAGTAAAGACGAAAGGAATTTTAAGAAAATTTACAGGAGAAAGTGCAGGCAGGAGAAATGCAGTTAGAAGAACCAGAGACGGGACAGAAGGGGCCAGATCGCACGCTGGGACAGGCCAGGATGCGGAGGGGCGGGGCGGGCCAGACCTCTCGGGGGCGTGTCTCGGCGGCGGGGCGTGGCTCCGCGTGCCCACGCCCCTTGGGCGGGCCGCAGGGGCGGGACTTCCTGTCCGGTACGCTGCCGGCTCCCTCCGGAAGAGCGGAGCGGCGGATGCCAGCGGTCCCCTGCCGAGCCCGCCACCCTCCAGCCCGAGGTGAGACCTGCGTGTCTGCGACCCCGCGCTGGCCCTCGGGCGGGCTCGGCGGGCGGCGCGGGCCCGGGCGGCCGCGGGGGTGGGTGCGGTCGTCGGTGCGGCGTGGGCACTCAGGGCGGAGGCCGCGGGTGGGGCGCCTTCATCCCTGCGGGGTTATCCCGAGCCGCCGCCGTGTGGTGGCACCAGGGACGGCCCCGCGTGCTGTAGCGGTTTCGCCCAGGCGATCTCACGGAACCCGTGCAGCGGCTTAGGTAGAATAAGTCCCCCTTTGTCTTGTACCGACGCCGAGGAAGCTCAGAGAGACTGGCCTGTTCCCACGTCTCGTGGTCCACGCGCCAGCCCCGCATCCGTGCTGTCCGCAGTCGGGCTGCTGAGCGCGGGTACAGAGAGGAGGGTGGCTCTTCCAGGCCAAGGCGTCCCCCGATCTTCTCAGTGCGTGTTCCCTCCTCAGGAGTGTCACTCGGCCTCAGGACTCAGTTGCTGCTTGTTCCCCCGACTTACGTATTTATATCTGCAGGCCGTCCCTCTCCTCTGAGCTCCAGATGTCTGTGTTCAGCTGCTTCATCGACATCTCCTTTCGGTTTCATGAGGGCCCCTCATCCTCTGCTAATTAGACTTTCTCCCTACCTCCCACGCAAATCCCAAACTTGATTCTTTTCTATTGTTCCATTTCAGTAGATTTCGCCATCATTCATTCACTTGCCCAAGTGGGAAATCTGGACGTCACTAAACTCTCTCTCTCCCTCATACGCCATATCCAATCTGTTATTAAGTCTCCCCAGCTTTACCTCCCAAACCAAGTGCCTCTTATCTTGATTCTCTGAACGTCTCTACCTGCCAGGCTCCCCAGCTCCCAAGGTTTAAGCCAACAAGCCAACCCAGATGTCTTTCCTGAACTGCTGCGTCCTAAATCGAAATCTCCTAACCGAACTACGCCTCTGTCTTATTTACCCACCCCGGCTCTCCACTCCACCCTCCAACGCCTGTTTCTCACTCTCAGATCTTGTCTTTGAGCCCTGCACCAGATGATCGCTCTCTCCCCAGCCTCACCTCCCTGTTCTCCCTGGATCTCTGAGCTGGCGCACGTGGGCCTTTCAGGTACGCTTCTGTCCCAGGCGTCCTGCAGTGCAGTGGGTTAGTGCCTGTTCACTGGTCCTTCAGATCTCAGTTTAACCGTGTCCTCTGGGAATCCTCATCTGCTCCCTGAGACCACGTCAGAGCTCCCCGGTGATCTGCTTCCCATTGCACTTCCCCTCCTTAGCCCTTATCACACTTGTGGTTTGGCTTGTAGTCTGTGAGTTTTTTGATTAATACCCGACTCCCCACTAGAGAGTGAGGACTGGGTCTCCTTTTCCTCACCGTAAGGCATACACAGCATATAATAGGTGTTCCACAAATAGCTATTGAGTGATTAAACAAATAATGGCTTTTGCATGGAGAATCCCTAGAAGAAAGGGTAGCTTTAGAAATGGGCGTCGACGAATTGGTAGGTGTTATATCAAGTGTGTTAGAAGACGGAGAGAGGTAGGAGTGACTTGACCAAAGTTTCTGGCAAGAAAGCAGATGCAGCGTGAGAATATCTAGTTCTCTTAAACTTAGAAGAGAGGACTGGGAGTAAGAATGAAAAAAAGAGTTTGGAAACAGTTCTTGAAGCACCCTGAGAACTGAGTTACTTCTATAACTCAGAAAGTGGCTTCTTTTTAGATATTTCTAAATGCTTATATCACAAGCAGCTCACCGTATATGTCCTTTGCCCTCCCCTTCCTTCCCCTCCCCTTTCCTATACCCTGAGCGCCATGGGAGGGATTTCGGAGTAGTCTTCAAGTTGGAATTCTGTGTTGGTTATTCTGTTATTAAGATGGTGAAATTGAGGTTGCTTTATAGATGAGGCTACGTTTTTCTGAGTCTAGCAGCTTAAAAAGCTTCAGTGTCCTAGGTACAGACTTTAAAGTGTGGTCACGCCAGTGGTGAGTTATTTTAGTCTTCTCTTCAGAAGTCAGTGGAAAGCAGGAAAGTTCAGAAGACAAAAATATGTTTTTCCCTCTCTGAAACTCAGGGAAATAAATTTATTTTTTCTATACTATTATTGTTTTAGTCTTGGAATTTTCCTTCCTCGGAGTGTTATAGTAGAAAGAGCAGTGGACTTTAAATCAGAATTGAGTTCAAATTATGAGTCATCTGTGTCATCGTATAACCTTGGCAAATTATTTATCATCTCTGAGCTTTAAGTTCTTTGTCTTTACAACCTCATTAAAAAGAAATTCACACATGCAGAGCGCCAAACTGCTGACAGTCCGTACATGTGACTTCTGCCCCGTCCCTTCAGCTTCTTTAATTTCAGTGTCCCCGTGTTCCTTCTCTTATTTTCGCTTTATCCTCCACCCAGACATGCACCTATCTTTGAAAATAGTTCTTGTGTCCTTTCTTCTCCATTCCCCAAACCAGTGATGCTTTTTAAGTGTGATAGGCTGTGAGCACTTTGGGAGACACTTTTACAGACTACTTTTCTTTCTGGAAATGTTTCTACAATAGAAGTGAAGTAATAAGTAATTTTTTTAAAAAAAATTGAACTCTAGAATCAGGAAGAGGCTGAATCCTGAATGAAAGTGTTTTGCTCATTGACATGTTTTTGTGGACCAACTATTCTGTAATTAAGACTTTCAGAGATTTGTGACTGCTTTGTCCTGATACGTGTTAAGTCTGTTCAGAAGATGGCTGATCCTTGGCAAGAGTGCATGGATTATGCAGTAACACTAGCAAGACGAGCTGGAGAGGTATGAACTGAAAGCTCGCCGGCCATAGAGTGATGGATCTGGACAGTGTGTGGTTGCCTTGTTAAATGAAACATCTATTTTGATTAATCTGCATTTGTTTCCATTTTACCAAACACTTTAAATGGAGTGAATACTCGGATTTTATGTCATTAAACTTTTTGTGATAACAGTTTTGAATCTGAAATAGGATGTAAGATTATATGGTTTTGTACTTAGAAAGTCATAACCACTAAGGGCTTCTTTTATGTACTTTGTCGTAAGAATATTTTAAGAATATTATTTAAGACAGATGGAATGTTTTAAACCTTTTCTGTGTTTTATCTTTTAGTTTGATTTAAAATGACTTGTGCTTCTTCTCTTTGCTCACCAAAAAAATCTTTAGGTGGTTCGTGATGCCCTGAAAAATGAAATGAATGTTATGATTAAAAGTTCTCCAGCTGATTTGGTAACTGCTACTGACCAAAAAGTTGAAAAAATGCTTATCTCTTCTATAAAGGAAAAGTATCCATCTCACAGGTATTTCTTATTTCAGTTTCTCATGATAAAATAAAACCTAGTTTGGAGTCAATATACTAGATAAGAATTTTGATTCTAGATACAGAAATTGACTTCAGTTACCTTAAGCTGACCAGGAATTTGTTCGGAGGGTGTCAGGTGTGTCAGGAGCCCCGAGGGCAGGGCTGGGGCAGGACTCAGGGAGGACCGCAGAGCTAGATGTGCCACGGGAGCCATCCCGTCGGATGCTGCTGGTGACCTCACTCTTGCCTCTGCTGGCTTTGGATATCTTTGCCTCCTTAGCTCAGGCTTACAGATCCTGGGCAGGGACAACTGCTTGCTGAACCAAGGTAGTTTTCAAGGCCCAGGCTGCCAGGGAGCAGTGGATAGGGGGTATGTCAACTCTTTTATATGGAAGAGTGGTGGTAGCTTTAGGGAGTTTGAAAGAAAATACTGAAATCAGTGCTCTCTTACAGGCGCAGAAGTATAGCAAAAACATTGTCATCATTTTAAAGTTTTAACATTGTCATTCCCTACTTCTTGGTCATGCCATTGGCCATTCCTGCTGTTTTAGCCAGTTGAGAAGAAACAATGTTGAAGGCCATGGCTAAGCTTACTTCCTCTCAGGAAAAAGATTTGCAGCTAAGACAAAAAGAGATCAGAGAAAGTCATGATAATGATGTTAGGACAGTTCAGTATTGAATAAAGGAAATAAATAAAAAAAGAAATTAGGAAAGGAAAGAAGACCAGTGAACTCAAACACCATTGACTGAATTCCCCTGAGATTTATTGCCCAGAGTGTCTTAGGAAGGCATGTAGACACAGAAGTTGTGGTGGGTGATGTGCTTTCTCGTTGACTTATTCAGTGTTCTCTGTATTGTCTATTCCTGCCTAGCAAGTTACTCTAAGAACTTGGCAGCTCTGGACAGCGGACGTTTATGATCTCAGAGTTCTGGGGTCAGGCGTGTGGGAGAGGCTTGGCTGCAGGGTTCCGGCCAGGGTCTCACCAGGTTGTAGTCAAACTGCCAGTCAGGGCTGCAGTCGTCTCAAGGCTCAACTGGGGCTCACGGATCCGTTCACGGATGTCATTGGTGGTGACTTCAGTTCCTCATGGGTTATCTGTGGCAGCTCAGTTCCTCACCATGTGGGCCTCTCCACAGAGCAGCTCATTACCTGGAGGCTGGCTTCCGCCAGAGCAAGAGAGGGAAGGGGAGGGAGGGAGAAATAGAGCGAATAAGATGGAAACCACAGTGCCATTTTGTGAGCGTGTCTCCAAAGTTGCCCATTGTCACTTCTGCTTTGTTCTCTTGGTTAGAAACGGGTCACTAAGTCCAAATTCACGCTCAAGGCGAGGCGTGTTAGGCCCTACCTCTTGAAGAGAGGAGTATGAGAGAAACTGTGGACTTATTTTTAAAACCACATTTCCTTAATAAGTTCTCATCTGCAGCCAAGGCCCTTTTCATATGTGTGTGTGCGTGCACACATGCACGTGCCTTTACTTACCCTGGGATTGCATTGTGAATTCTGTTATTTTGCACATGACTTTGCTCTGGGGGAAATAAAGCTTTCTCACTTTGTCAGTCTGAGGAAAAAGGAAAAACAATAGAAAGGTGTGGTGTATAGCCTCTTGTTACGTTTAATAGTAGACTCTGTAGCTAAGAAGGAAATGATAAATGTGAAAATTGTTGAAAGCTATGTAAAGATTCAAAGTTTGCCCTTCTTGCGTTTAGTTTCATTGGTGAGGAATCCGTGGCAGCTGGGGAAAAAAGTGTCTTAACCGACAACCCTACATGGATCATTGACCCTATCGATGGCACAACTAACTTTGTACATAGGTATGTGTTTTAAATTTTAATATTGTAATTATAATATTTGTATATTACCCAAATGAACCTTTAGAGAACTCTGTTCATGAACATATATACGTCAGAGAATTATGTAATTTGTAGAATAAAACGTACTCTGCAGAGTTTTCATCAGATACGGAAGACGTGATGAAATATTCATGTTGTGGGCTTGCCTTGTGCAGTGAAGTGCCCTGTTCACCATTTTTCTCACTGTTGGAGCCATGTAAAAATGTAAGCAGGCAACCTGGCTGCTCTGAGATCAGTTAAGGAAGTAGTGGGGTCCGTTTTGGAGTGTGTCTGTATAGAATGGGTTCAGTCCAGGAGAGAAACTTAAAAAGAGCATGGATTGGGGGCTGGCCCCGTGGCCGAGTGGTTAAGTTCGCGCGCTCCGCTGCAGGCTGCCCAGTGTTTCGTTGGTTCGAATCCTGGGTGCGGACATGGCACTGCTCATCAAACCACGCTGAGGCAGCGTCCCACGTGCCACAACTAGAAGGACCCACAATGAAGAATATACAACTATGTACCGGGGGGCTTTGGGGAGAAAAAGGAAAAAATAAAATCTTTAAAAAAAAAAAAAAAAGAGCATGGATTATAGGATCAGCAGACTTGGGCTTGAATCTTGGGGCTTTTTTATAGGCTTTGTGACCTTGAGCAAGTTACCTCATCGTTCTAAGCCTTAGTCGTTGTGTTCTTATCTGTAAATTGGGCGTGTTGAGGGTACCTGCCTCAAAGAATTGTTTGTTGTTGGGACCCAGTGAGTAGTACCTTTAGGTAAGGACGTAGTATAGTGCCCGGCACAAAGGAAGGATGTGACTCAGTGTGTTAGCGCTAGAAGGAAGCCTGGTGGAGATGCCAGGGAGAGTTCATTTGGTGGGATTACGTGGATGTTATGTTTGAAGTTGCCACATAGCTGTACATATCTCTACTACTAGAGAATTGTTCAAGTCTATACAGCTGAGATTTAGAATCTATATCTGATAGAATGTTGGTGTGGAGAGATGCTCATAATATATTGTAACACAGAGAAGATTGTAATACAGTGTGTATAGTATGATCCCGTTTTTGTTAAAATAAAAACTGTATTAAATATTTTTAAAAGTTTTTATTTTCAGTAGTTATATTGAGCCTATTTTGTCTGTCTGTTTTGTTCATCTTGATTCTCTTCTGAGTAAGAAGTTACAACCTCTGTGTTCACACTGTCAGGCATCTGTAGCAGTAACGTGGCTGACACCTGACTTTTCAGATGTGAAGCTCCAAGTTTGGTGTTAGAGTTGAGAACAGTAACAGTGTATTTTGTACAATTTAGTACCTGTGTTTATAGGTGAGCATAGGTCCAGACTGTGGGAGAAATGACCAAAGAAAAGAGACTTTTCTTTTTAACCATGATCAATTAAAATTGTTTAAATTTTGATTTTTTGGAAAAAATATTTTGCATAGTTACTATATTAGTGGTATTTGACATTCAAAAGATATAAAATGGCATGCAGCACAAAGTATCCTTCCCGTTTCTGACCCCAGTTTCTCGAGACCCATCTTCAGAGGTGATCATGGTTGTCAGTTTCTTGTGAATCCTCTCAGAATGTTTCATGCCTGTAGAGGCGTCCTGTGTATATCTATATATCCTACCCAGCCCCTTTCCACCATCATTTACACAAAGGGTTGCATACTGTACATGCTATTCTGGAGGATGAGGGATGAGACTGTTTCTATGAAAAATGTTATAAGCAATTGTATTATGAAAAAACATGTTTATTAAAAATAAATTCTATCTTGGTAAATTTGTATTTTTTTTTTTTGAAGATTTCCTTTTGTAGCTGTTTCGATTGGCTTTGTTGTAAATAAAAAGGTATGTTGTTTAAATTTATGGTTGGTAAAATGCCTTACTCTCATTTTCTGAGAAAGAGTAAATGTGTCTCCTTAATGAATTTAGGTTTGTCTCTATATTCAATTTATATAGCTGCGTTATTTTGAAAAAGGTTATCACTGTTAAGATTATCATGGTACATTTTCCAGTGAAGAAAATTTAATGTTTTCTGAGAAGCAAGAGTTATAAGGAAAAAAATGCACACAAGTAACTGAAATATAGATTCAATCCTTAATTACTATTATATGCGTGGTAGAATCAAATGTGACAAGGAGTGATGTATGATCTAGCATCCTCAGTGGAAGCGGTGGGATTTGACCTAAGAGCGTGTTAATAGGTGTCAGTGAAGGGAGCCATCAAAGACCAGGAAGTGGCGGTGGGGCCGAGGCTTGGTGGGCAGACGCAGAGTGTGTTCAGGAGCCCAGTGCTTGCGGTATCTGAAACCCAGTAGAGTATAATCTGCGGCTGTTGCCTTTCCTTGCTGTTTGGCTGTTTCGTCAAACAATGAATGATATTTGTTAACATCTTACGTACCTGTTTCAGTCAAGAAGCTTGTCACATATTTGATCAGCATGTACACAGAGACTTAAGAAATCTCTGAAAATAAAAACACAAATTAGTGCCAATGAAATCTTAGGCACAGGGTTGTGTTAGCCCGTGAGAACATCCAAAGGGAGCTGGGTGAGCATTTGGCCTGTAGTCAGCCTGCGCTATGGGCTGTCGCTGCCATTGGGTTCCCAGTTCAGTGCAGGTGTTTGGTGCATGAGCAGATGATTGTGCTGGAACTGTGAAGAAATACTGTGAGGACATGAAGAGGGTGTAACCAATTCTGCCAACAGTGCTTTGGGGAAGTCTTCATAACAGAAGGGGTCTTAGAATTTGGTCATGTGTGTTGGGTCTCAGAAAACTAAGGGTTTGCCAAATACAGAAGAACAGGAAAGCATTTTAAGTAGAAAGAACAGCTTAGAGAGGAGTGTAATGTGTGTGGGGAACAGTGAGATGGGGATCGTGAGTGGAACTCTGGGCACGGTGGGGGCAGACCTGACGAGGTCAGTCAGTTGTGGTCTTATTGTGAGATTGTGGCCTCTCCGTGCCAGGACATTTCCATTCTGTTCTTAGGTGGTAGGAAGCCAGTAGAGCTTTTTAAGTGCAGAGCGACAGATAATTCCAGCAGTCAAGAGATGGTACCTGAGGGGCGAGTGATTCTGAAGTAAGACGGGGCAGTGAGAATAGCCAAGGAAATGCCAAGATCAGGAGCGTGTTCAAGGTGGAATTTGAAGGAGGAGACTGACGGGGAAGAAGTGAGGTGAGATCAGGTAGTGAGTGACTTTGGCCTTTTTGGTTGAAGTTTCTGCAAGACTAGATTCTAAAGCAGACGTTCTTACCTGATGACGGGCTTGATGGGAGCCACGGTGACGGGGAGCTGAATTTGTGGACTGGAGAGAACAAGCCTGTAAGAATGCTGAGAGCTAGAAGGGGAATGGAGGAATGAAAACCCTGAGGTGTACGTCTTTTAAGGGTTCGGACGCCAAGATAGAGTAGTGAGTGAGGCGGGAGGTGTGGGAGGGTCCTGCCGCCAAGATAGAGTAGTGAGTGAGGCGGGAGGTGTGGGAGGGTCCTGCCGCCAAGATAGAGTAGTGAGTGAGGCGGGAGGTGTGGGAGGGTCCTGCCGCCAAGATAGAGTAGTGAGTGAGGCGGGAGGTGTGGGAGGGTCCTGCCGCCAAGATAGAGTAGTGAGTGAGGCGGGAGGTGTGGGAGGGTCCTGCCGCCAAGATAGAGTAGTGAGTGAGGCGGGAGGTGTGGGAGGGTCCTGCCGCAAAGATAGAGTAGTGAGTGAGGCGGGAGGTGTGGGAGGGTCCTGCGGAAACGTGGAGGGACTGGATGAAGTGCTGAAGCAGCAGCGATGAGCGTCAGCACTCTCCGCGTCTTCAGCGGGGGCACTTGGCCGGTAAGAGTTCCTGAGTGATCTCTTTGCGGGGAGTTTTAGAAGAATGCATGTCAAGGCAGAAGCCACATTATCATGTATTAAGAGGAAAATGAGAGAGGCAAAGTGTAGACTATGCTTTGGCAGTGAAGGGAGGAAGAGAAGGTCGCATTTTGAAGGTTTGGTAAGGGCGGGAGTTAGCGGGGACGAGTCCGTGCTGGAGAGCAGGGCCGCTTGCTGGAGCCGCTTTTCAGAGACGCGAGAGAGCGTAGGAGTCAACGCAGGAGGAAGGTTCTCCCGGAGAGTAGGAAAGGTCTGTCCTCACCTGAGGCGGAGGGAGAGAGGTCGAGGTGGGCGCTCTTAAGTTTAGAGATGGGGGGCTTCGAGTCTGATGACCTCTTTCCTCTGATTAAGCTGGAAATTAGCATTTTAAGTATCCCACAGTTTAGCCATTTGAAAACATTGTTAGTCAACTCTCCAGATTTTCCTGTTGCTTTCTTAGAAAAAGTATTGATTTCATGCAGAAGAATACTCAGTTGTGGTCAAGGGGACTTGTTTTCCTCCTGCAGATGGAGTTTGGGGTTGTGTACAGCTGCATGGAGGATAAGATGTACACCGGCAGGAAGGGAAAAGGTGCCTTCTGTAACGGGCAAAAACTGCAGGTTTCACGACAAGAAGGTGGGTTTATCCTCTCGTTTTGCTGTGGGTGGTACCACGTACTCCTGTTTTATTGTTTTCGAATGTTGACTTGTGGAGTTCTCCACGTGTCAGCTGACTCATACACTGTATTTGTTTTCTCTGCTTTTTTATTTGGACCGCAGTTTGACTGTGGTGGTGGAAGCAGGGAACACGGCATGCTTGAGTACATAGGCGCTGGCGGGCCTCGCTGGCTGCTGGGGAGGGAAGATGGCCAAGAGCGGCTCCCTGCCTGCGTGGGGCTCAGGGTTCACCGTGTCAGCCAGTGCATCTCAAAGCCTTTGTAGGATACCTCTGATCTGGTGCCATTGGGACCAGTTATTAGGCAGTAAACCTAATATTACTTATTAGGCAGTAAAGAGTTTGTTAGAAATCATGAAAAATGATGGATGCATATGGTGATTGGCATTTTAAGTCTCTGTGTGACAGCTGAGTGAGATCTGGAGTCACTGTTGTTCCGTAAACCCTGTGCAACCTTCCCACAGTTTACACTTCAGATTCTAAGTGCAGCAAGAACTTAAAGATACTTGCAAAACAATCTAAATTCAGAATCCTCCTACGCTTTTAGAATTTCTCTCCTCAAAAACTTAATTTAAGAGCAGATTTTTATTTCGTTCCCTTTTTATTGAACTCTAAGACCCGAAAGATGGGAAGGTGCATCCTAATTTTCAAGGCGTTAACATGTGAAAAAATGTACATTTTAGAATTGAAGGAATGTGGTAGCTTTCATAGAAACAACTCTTTCCATTTTTATAATTTTTTTTCACTTTTTGTAATATTTAATTAAATTGTGCGATTATTTGAAGAAGTACAGTGGTTGTAAACGTGTTCCGAACGAGCTGGTAAGCATACTTCCCGCTGGTGGGAGGAGATGAGGTGCAGGGAGTGTGAGAGTAGCCGTTAGCTGAGTGTTGAGTGTGTCATGAATTCAGTTGGATGCTTCACAGGGGGAATGGAAAGCACTGGGTAATCTGTTAGACAAGTAAATGGAGGTCAGATAAGAGAGCTGCCACTTAATTTTAACCTTTGTTTTATTTCAAAGCTATATATAAATTATTTATTGAACCTAAGTTCTAAATTCCACTTTTTAAGTATTTAAGGTATTTGCTTATTTCCCATGCATGCAGGCAGACTGGTTATATTCTGCACCTTTTGGGGGATGGCCTAAGAAGCTAGACTGTTTTTGATGATTATAAAACGACCACTTAGAGGTAATAAATTAACAGTACTTTAATATTTAAAGGCTTAGAAAGAAACAACTAGGAAGAGGGATGAAAGTGTCCTATTTTGTTCTGAATTACAAGTGTCAGATTTTTTTCCGGAATTCTTATTATTAAACTGTAGTAATTATTTAAAACATTTGCTTTTAGATATTACCAAGTCACTCTTGGTGACAGAGTTGGGCTCTTCCAGAACACCTGAGACCGTGAGAATTGTTCTTTCTAACATGGAAAAGCTTCTTTGCATCCCCATTCACGGGTAAGCTCTTCTCATTTCCCCCTGAAGTTCCAGATAATTTAATATTTTAAGGAATGAATTTTCCTTTAGAACTGAAATTTTTTATGAATAGACATGGGATCAGTACCATAATTCTGATTTTATAATGTAATTTTAAAAACTTTTCTTTGAAAATAATTTCAAACTTAAAATTTGCAGAAATAAAATAATACAAAAAAACAGTCTACTCTTTACCCAGATTCACCTGTTGTTAACATTTTACCCCATTTGCTTTATCATTTTAAGCATTCCTTTCGTGTCTGTGTGTGTACATGTAGGTGCACACACACCTTTTTTTCCCTGAACTATTTTAGGGTAAATTACTGACATTGTGGCTCTTTGCTCCTAAATATTTCACTTTGTTATTTCCTAACAATAGGGATATTCTCTTCCCTGACCATAGTATATTACTGAGTTCATAAATTGACTTTGCATCTAATCCAGCATCCACATTCAGTTTTGTCACTTGATCTGACAATGTCCTTTGTAGCATTTTCCTTCCAGTGCAAGATTCAGTCTAGGGTCAGGCATTACATGCAGATGCCAAGTGTCTTTAGCCACCTTTGCTTGGAATATTTCCACAGCCTAAGAAATTACACACTTCCTCTAAATTTTCAAATTATTTGTATAGAGGTACGCAAGGTGGACTCTTATAGTTTATTTCTGGTTTCTCTGTATCAGTAGTTATTTCCTCCTTGTCACTTCTTATTTGTATATTTGTGCTTTTTTCTTTTTCTTTTTTTTTGAGGAAGATTAGCCCTGAGCTAACATCTGCTGCCAATCCTCTTTTTGCTGAGGAAGACTGGCTCTGAGCTAACATCCATGCCCATCTTCCTCTTCTTTATGTGTGGGACCCCTTCCACAGCATGGCATGCCAAGCAGTGCCACGTCTGCACCTGGGATCCGAAACGGTGAACCCCGGGCCGCTGAAGCAGAATGTGCGCACTTAACTGCTGTGCCACCGGGCCGGCCCCATTTTTCTTTTTTGGAATCTTGATTAAATTACATAGTGATTTGTCTATTTGGTTTTTTTCAGAGACCCAGGCCTTTGATTTATGAATCTGATCTACTATTTTTCTCCTCTCTCTCTCTTATTATTTTCATCCTTGTGCTTTCTTTTGGATCATTTTGTTGTTTTTGTTTTAAGTAGAGAATTTATTTTTATTCTTTGATCTTTTTAGGCTATGAATATTTTTCTGACCGCTGCTTTAAATGTATCCCATAGATTCTGATATGTAGTGTTTGCATTGTAATTATTTTTCACAAAATCTGTCATTTCTGTTTGTATTTCCCCTTCCACCCAAGAGTTATATTCTTAAGTTTCCACAAGGAAAATTTTATTTTGTTTTTAATTTGTAGTTCCATTACATCATGATAAATGTACTTTGTGGGACCTACTAATGTTTTCTTTGTGCCCTAGTCCGTGATCAATTTTCGTGAAAGTTCCACATGCACTGAAAAAAAAGTATATTCTGTGTTATCAGGGTGTGATGTTTGATATGGAGCCGGAGCTCTCGCTGATGACGTTATCTTTTTGTCTGCCTGACCCGTCTCACACGGGGAGTCGTATGTCAAAGTCTTCTGTTATTGGTGTGTTTCTCTGTGTTTCTCCTCTAACTCTTGCAGCTTTTATGTAGGTGGAAGCTGTGTTATTTGATGCCTCTTCATAGCTGTTGGCCCTTATCGTGTGACTTTAACATTACAGCCTTTGTCTTGTTCTTGCTTTTGGCCTTGAAGTCTACTTTCACATCAGAATTGCAATCCCTGCTTTCCCGTTGTTTCCAGTTGCCTGGTGAATCTCTGTCCACTCTTGTTTCTAGCCCTCGTGAATCACTGCATTTTAAGTGCATCTCTTGAACGCAGCGTAATGTGGAGTTGTACTTTATAATCAATGTGAAAATGTCTTTCTTTTAATACGAAAGTTAGGCCTGGGGCCTGCCTGGTGGTGCAGTGGTTAAGTTTGCGCGCTCCCCTTCAGTGGCCTGGGGTTCGCTGGGTCAGATCCTGGAATGGACCTGTGTACCGCTTGTCAAGCCATGCTGTGGCAGGTGTCCCACATAGAAAGTCGAGGAAGATGGGCACAGCTGTTAGCTCAGGGCCAATCTTTCTCAAAAAAAAAAGGCCTAGTCCTCTGTTTGCTCTCAATTCTGTCATGTTACTTTACGTTGTAATTACTGTGTGTATCATGTTTAGTTACTGTGTTTTTTTGGTGTGTCCCCTCTTTTTCTTTTTGTATTTATGAAAGGTTAAATTTTTTCTAGTGAGTTTCTTTGGTATTAAAACTTTTTGTAATGCCCTTAATACTTTCTTTTCTTACTTAACTATTTACTATCTTTATAGGTTCTGAATTTTTGGGCCTCCACCTGTCACCTATATAACAGTCAATGATTTTACTCTCCTTTTCCCTTTTTCTCTCCCTTTTCATTCTATTTGCCAAGTTGCATTCTTTCTACTTCATCAGAACATATCATTATTACATAGTCTTCAACCCATGATCCCACCCTTTGGTCTTAGTTTTTCGTTTGACTTTACAAAATGTTCACAGTCATTTTCTAAAGTTTTCCCATCTAATAGTCCAGCCTGATTTGTAGGTGAGTTGACTTGAGATTCAGAGAGGTGAGGTGGCTGTCTGAGATCACACAGCTAGATGGTGGAGAGACTAACACCATGACTTCCAGACCGTTTCTCTTTCTCCTTTATTAGACTTTTGTTGTAGGAGTCATACGCTCAAGGTATAGTTTGGCCATTGTACAAACTATAACCCTAGGCTGTAAATCTCTGATCTGCATAGTACAGAGTAAGTAAAAGAGAAGAGCTGCTGTCCAGTAGCTATGGAGCCTCCCAGAATGATGTCCTAAAGGGAAGAACAGGACGATTAAAAAGGCCGGCAGCTACCGTGTCCTGTTTGAAAGCATGGGCTTTAACTTGGGCAATAAAATGATTATGTTGGCCATAAAAGAGCTGCCAGTGCTTTACAGCTTTAACCTTTTATATTTCCATTGACTGAAATAAAAAGTAAACAGCAATCTTTTATTTCAGGAGTTTTTCATAAGTCTAACCAAGGAGAAGTACTGGTTTATTGATTTTGTCCTATGATCTTTTGCATTCAGCTGAGTCTGCAGTATTTCAGTGTGAATTCAGGAGGGTTACGTATACAAAACAAAATGGAACTAAAGAGTGTAATTTAAATGAGTGCCTCAAACAAGTGGAAACAGGCTTACAGCTTCCTAATTAGGAAGCGACACCTGTGAGGCACAGTAAATCATTATGGGGGCATTTAATTTGGGGGGATTCATTTAGATGAAATGCACTGCGTCTGTTTACTTACATGTTTCCTGGCATCGTGATTTGGGGAATAATTTCATCATAAACATAAACTCTTTATTGAGGCCCTTTTCTATGCTAGGCCCTCTGCTGGATGCTTTACATCTGTTGTTTATAATCATTATAGCAGTGGTCCAAGGTAAATTGGTATCCCCATTCTGATGACAAGAGAGCTAAAACCTGACAAAGAAACTTTTCAGAATTACTGTTTTTAAGCGGCTGAGCAGGGGAGCAAACTCCAGTCTTGGTGATACCAAAGATTGTCCCTTTTACTCTATCCCAGACTAGCTCTGTTGGAGAATTAGACTAAGATAGGGTTCAGAACACATATGAAAATGTAAACCACAGCCTCAATTATTTGGTAATTGAGTGCTCTCTTTGGTAGCATTTGCCCGTAAAAGAATATGCTCTTCGTGACTACAGGAACTCTTGCCCGAGAGCCCGTGATGTTATTAGAAGTAGACAGAAGTCTTGCCACTACCTTTCACTATTGTGCTTCCAGCCCAGGCTTCTATCTCTGAATAGAATACCAAGGGATTATTTGTGAAAGATCTTGGTATTTGCTTTCTGTGATGTGAGATATGAATTGCCACATATCCCATGTGAAAAGGGAGAAAATAATACAATTTGTAAACTAAAAAAGCTACTAAAGTTAATTTGGTTTTGTGTATTTGGAAAGTGGTCAGACGTTGTAGAGATTTGTCGTAGTTGCTAGTTCTTTCTTAAACTCGATATGCACTAAGAAGATAGGCAGTAAAATGTGTTTGAAATCAGAGGCAACATGTAATTCTAATCCTTTTTTTAAAAAAAATTGCTTTGACATATAGGATGTACCCAGGTGCAATATTTTTTCGTTTTTATTTTTTAGGTAGAAAACAAATACCACATTACCTTACCCTGGTACATCCCAAGGAAGAGATGCTATGAGAAGGCAAACATGAAATCTCTTCCCAGGCAGGGCTAGGTCTGAGCAGAGCCGGGCCTGCTGCTGTCCCTGTAGTCAAGTGTACCAATGCTCACTCGATGGGAATGACCATTACCATATTTCCCCTCCTAGAGACTACTTGTATTGTAGGGCTGTGGTCCCTAGACAAATATGAATATACGTGTGCCATTATGGTAGAATTATAGCATTTCCTTCAGTTTTTTCCCCCTGAAAATATCATTGTTTTAATATTTATCTTGTTAAATGATTGCTTTGTGAGGATTAATTTTGTCACTTGTATAGTGCACTATGATAATTAGATTTTATGTATTTTTAAAATTAGATATGACTTTTTTTTTACATTTATCCTCCAGATTGGTTCAAGTTATCTCAATCAACACTTAAACTGAAGTTAAGGAGGAATACCTTCTTTGAAAGAATTATTTTTTCCAGTCTTATTTTTCAATGTCATTTGTTAGGATCCGAGGCGTTGGAACAGCAGCTGTTAACATGTGCCTTGTGGCAGCTGGGGTTGCGGATGCATATTATGAAATGGGGATTCACTGCTGGGATATGGCAGGAGCTGGCATCATTGTTACTGAAGCTGGTGGAGTACTCATGGATGTAACAGGTGAAATTAGGGGACAGTAAAGCATTTTTCTCTTGATTGGACTTTCCTCCATATATGGCTTTTTTTTTAGCGTTTGATGTATGTTATGCTTCAACCCTTAGAGGCAAAATAAGCCATGTAATTTTCTGCAGAATCAAAATAACAAACATTGGGCGATAGAGGGAAGGATAAGATGCTAATCATAGTGTGGGATTAATAATGATACATGGCTCAGCCTTTGCAAGTGTGAGTAGCAGGAGCTCTTGAGAGGCCACAGAAAAAGTCTAGAAGGTCCCTGGATTCGAGGATTGTACTGAGAGCCCTTGGATGGTGACCCTGGTGGTGGCTGACAGTGGACTTCCTGCACCATCACTTTCTGCCCTGGGCCTACAGAGCTTAAATACTTGCTTTGAACTCATGGGGAAATTTTTAAAAGTGAAGGTGAGCCTGGGTTAAAAGAATTCACCAGTGATCTGGGAAAAAACAGCAAAGAAAGAAAGAAATGGGAAGGAGAGTGGTATGAAAATGCATTGGAGTCGTTTTTCTTCTCCATTGATTCCCAAACATTAAAAAAGCAATAAGAATAATAAAAAGAAATAAAAAGAAGAAATAGAAGAGAAAAGATGACGTTTTTCAGATTGGTAAGATTGAAGTCCCCCTTCCCTCCAAAACTGGTATTTACTAAAAAAAAAAATGCTTAGGAACTCATGTATGTATTGCCAAAGATTAAACATTATGGTTATGTGACGGAATAGATTTCTTTAAGGATAACTGAAAGTATTAAAATGTTGTGATTGACCATAGTACCTATTAGTATACTAGTTGTCTAGAAATTATTTTTGTACAGGATATAACCCTTTCCCATATTTGATTTGATTTTAGGTGGACCATTTGATTTGATGTCACGAAGAATAATTGCTGCAAGTAGTAAAACTTTAGCAGAAAGGATAGCCAAAGAAATTCAGATATTGCCTTTTCAAAGAGACGATGAAGATTAATTATGACAGCCTCATATGATCAAGCACGGTTGCGTCTCCCCAGATTTGCTGACGCACTGATGGTGTTAGAAAATTTAGGACACCTGTTTCAGATATATAATATAATGGGCTTAAATTGTTGTCAATGTCCAGACTAAAAAATTGCAACTTGTTTCATATTTTGCTAAGACAGTATGAAAGAGTAGATGAAATGTTTGTTTTATTGTTTTAAAAGATTTTGCATGTAAGAAAATCCTTCAGGAAAAATACACAGGCAGTTGATGAGATAGTTACCATATCAACTGAGATAGCTAGCAACGTAGATTTTTAGGTATATCTGAGCTTCTGAAATTTTGACTTGCTATTTATACACATAACATTCTTAATTTAGAAAGTTAACTTTTTGGAACAAATTTTCTCTTGAGTTCCAAGAGCCATGTTGAATTAAGCTTGTAAGAGTAGAACGAGTGTTTCCCAGACCGAGGTTTCTTTCTCTGCAGAGAACCTTGCTGTACTCGTCAGTGCGCGTGTGGCACTTAGCACAGTCCTTGTCCCACGAAGGCAGTCCAGAAACAAGCACTGAAAGAGTGACTGGTTCACAGGTCGCAGTTCCTAGTTAGAACAGATAAATAAGTCGTGAGCGCACTGTTCTCTGTTTTTACTTCAGGTTTTGAAGTAAAAATCATCTCATCCTTTTCATATTTCACATTACCATTCCTTTTAACATTTCATATTGCTGTGCCATTTCAGTTACTGTAATGCCAGATATCATTCCTAATGGTGGACATTTCTGCAGTTGATATACTTTTCAAAACACTGCATTACAGTCTTTGGATTCCTTTAAAGTCCCTCTGTAAAAGCGAGGAAACTGGTTCCAAAAAGCATCCTTATCAGGTGTCTGACATAATTAGAAGCAGTATAACATTTTACTGAATTCAATATTTATTATTTCACAGATGTGCAGGCTGATGTGGTTGTCACAGGAAACCCACAACCTGCACGTATACTGTACTGTTAATATTGAACTGTTTGTTCTTCCCAGACTCCTCATTTAACTGTGTTGCCACTGGATTCTATTCAGCCTTTAAATATTCCTTAATAGTCTTTGGCTTATCGAACTCAAAAAGAAAATTGTCCTGGTTCATAGATATTTTTAAAAGATTAATTTATTGCTTAGCCTTGTTGCCTGCCAGTGAACAGACTGTTAGGTGTTGTCCTAGGCTCATGTGAGCCTTGTATCTGATAAAATGAAGTGCATCTATCAAGACCTCAGGGTCTGGCGTTATTTTATTGTTGTGCACATCCAATACATTGAATATATGTGATGCTAAGATTTGAGGAGTATAATTACTGTATTGGCACTGTTGGTCATGTGCTGTAAAAGCATCTCATACTGTTTTAAGACAGGTTGTTTTTGCAATTAAATTTATTTTAATTAAGATTATCATGAATAAAATTTTAAATAAAGTATAATTGATATTTCTGTAATTAAGGTTTATAGTTTAAACTGCTTTTAGGGATTTTGTGTTGAGGTATAAATATTTGACACTTGCACTTGTAATTGAATATATGTTCTTGTTTTTTGCCTAGAGTTTTCCCAACTTTTCTAAAAACTTAGAATAATTTTTCAGTAGATAGCTTTTTTCATTTTTTTTATTCTAAATGCAATTAGATATATTGTAGCGAAAACCTCTTTAGCCATTGAAAAAGGATGATTGACAAGTGAAGTATCCAGCAACAATTTGAAATTAATCTTTTTTCGAGTGACAGGATGTCTCAGACTTAATGTGTATAATATGTGTTATTGGCAGGGTATATATAATCTTTCTGTGTGTGTATACGCACACACACTCATACGTGCATAAAATATACACACTTGAACACCCTTCCCCCTTTTTTAAACAAAAATGAGCTCATTCTATCATGTACTTATCTGTGAAGCATTCTTTGGCTTCCATTTGAATCACCGGTGTCCCTGGCTGTGGTTCAAGTGTCAGGGTCAGTAGTTTGCCTGTCATATGTATCGTTTTGACTCAGTTGTCCTTTGTCTCAAGATCTCGTCTAGAGCCTAAGATACTATATTTAAAGAAAAGAATAATCATTTCAGACCGTTTCTATTTGCTTCAAGTTCGTGGACCCCTGTTTTTTACCCTACCCTGTTTTATAAATATAAATACTTTTTATTGTTATGTAATTAATACATGTACGTAGTTAAAAATTTCAAGTAATATACAAAGCTCAGAATGCTCAGAATGGAAAGCAGCATTTTCCTATGCCATTCCACCCCACACGAGTCCATCTCCGCAAACTGTTCTAGGAGTTTCTGCTGGTATTTCTCTCCATATTTTAAAAAATAGATATATTCTGCTACAGCTTCATTTATTGGCTTTATTCATTATCTATTAACTTGTTTATTACGGAAGATGAGAGTTTTGTACTCTCACCTCACCCTGTGAGTTACCTTTACCTCCTCCTTTCTGTCCTCCTAGTATAGTAATGTTTCTTTGCTGTTAAATTTATACTCAGTCGTTTTTTTGTCTTGGATTTTTTGGTGAGGAAGATTGACCCTGAGGTCACATCCATTGCCAGTCTTCCTCTTTTTGCTGAGGAGGATCGTCGCTGAGCTGTCTGTGCCAGTCTTCCTGTGTTTTGTGTGTGGGACACCATCACAGCATGGCTTGACGAGCAGTGTGTGGGTCCGCAACTGGGGTCTGAAACCATGAACCCCGGGCCGCCAAAGTGGAGCACGCGAACTTAACCACTATGCCAGCCCGGTGTCTGTTTAATGTACCACTTTTATTCACTGGTTAGCTAACTAGTAGTGTGTTACGATTACATTTTTTTTTCCTGTGCAACTTTTTGTTTTTCCTAAAATTAACACATTTTCCACAGGATTGTAAAACCTCTTTATTTTCCATTTGTTCAACTACAGTCGGGTTTTATGTTCTATTTTTGTTGCCTCCTGAAGATACATCTTTGGGGCCCTATCCTTTTCTTCCAGGCTGGCTGGTTAATAGTCTGGGTGTGCAGTATCTCTGTCCTTCCGGGGCTTCCATCTGCTTCTCTTGGTCCCATCGTTTGTGTCCTGGAGCTTTTGTGGCTTATTCTCTCATTTTGGTGAGCCCCTCTTCCAGGGGCGTTCCGTGAAAAGGTCCTTGGGAGGTGACATTTTGCGATCTCCCGTGTCAGAAAGCATCTGTTGCCTCCTGTTTCACTGATGGTTTGGCTGAGTTTCCCATTCTAGATTCAAAGCAACTTTCCCCTCAGAATTCTTACAGCGTCTCTTAGTTTTCAGTGTTGCTGAGGAGAAGTCACTCCAATTGTCAGTCCATTGACAATTCTTTTCTCTGCAAGAGGTTGGGGTTTTCTCGTTATTTCTGGAGTTTTCTAATTTCCCTCTGATAATCTTTGATGTGTCTTTTTTTTCATTCATTGTGGTAATTATTCATGTCCTTCATCTTGGAATGTTCTCCAGTCCTTCAGTGTTTTGTTTCCTTCATAATTTCCTCCCATTTCCTCGCTTCCTCCTCCTCCTTTCTCTCTTTCTGGCATATCTATTATTCAAATGTTGGACCTCAGACATTTATCCTCCTATTTTCTCTGTTTTACGTCTTTTTGCTTTGGGGATTCTGAGGGATTTCCTTAACTATCTTCCAACCCTTCTGTTAACCTTTTTTTTTGCTGTCATTTTTAATTTCCAAAAGATTTTATGTATTCTCTGGTCCTTTTGTTTTTAAGGACCCTGTTCTTGGTTCATTGATTCAGTATGTTATCTTTCTCGGGGTATTCTTTTTAATATTTTTTAATGTTATTTTATCCCTTTATTCAACCCTCTGCATTGTCCCTTTCTTTCAAGTTCTTCAGTTTTCACTTTTTTTGATTTGGTCTCTCTTTCATTTTCAGGGATTCTCAATTATCTGCTAATCCTTTGTTAGGAAAATATAACATTAAAATTTGTGGGATGCAGGTCAAGCATTACTTATAGGCAAATCTATAGACTTAAGTGCAAGGCAGGGAAAGAGTGTAAGGATTGACTGGGAGAAATAAAATGAATTCACAGTCTATGTGATTGTCCACTTAGAAAATGCAAAAGGATCCACAGACAAACCAGTCCTTTTAGTGGCTTTAGTGATGTCACTGGAGGTGAGGTCGATGTACAAAACTCAACTGTATTTGTGTGAGCTAGCAACACATGAGATAGTGTTTAATGAAGATACCATTTACAGTATAAAAAAAGCCATTAGATGCCTAGGAATTAGTTTAATGAAAGATGTGCAAGAGCTCTACCCAGAAAGACTGCAAAACATTCCTGAAAATTTTTAAAGATCTCTATAAGAGTAATATACCATGTTTATGATTTAAAACAATGTTGTTCAACTGTCAATTCTTGTCAAATTGATACAGATCCAAGCAGTCCCGATCAAGGTGCCAATGTTTTGGGTGAGGAGGTAAGGTGGGGGATTAGCAACTTTTATGGGAACGTAGAGAGCCAAAAATAGCAAAGAACATCTTAAAGCAAAAGAGCAAAGTTAGAAGACTGCACCACCAGATAGCAAGCCTTGTTACAGAGCTCCTGCAATTGAAAGAGTGATGCTAGCACAAGGACGGACAAAGAGATCCATGGAATACTGTCCAGAAATAGACTCGAGCACATAGAAATGTGTTGTTCATGACAAAGGTGTCACTGCAATGCAATAAAGAAAGGGTGGTCTTTTCAATAAATGTGGAATCAATTGGATATCCACATTATAGGGGAGAAAGAAGGAATCTTGATCCATCACACCATGCACAAACATTAATTCCAGATGGATGTTTAGGTTTCTAAATATGAAAGGTAAAACAAAGCTTCTAGAAGACAGCATGGGAGAATCTTCCTGATCTTGCTAGACAAAGACTTAGTAAATAAGACATGCAAAAAAGCACTATCTGTAAAGGAAGATTGATTAATTGGGCTGCATTAATATTAGGAACTTCTATCATCAAAATACACCAGTAGGAGAGTCAGAGGACAATCCACAGAGTTTGTAATACATGCATCTGACAAAGTATATCCTGAGTACATAAATAACTTCTACATATCAGTAAAAAAAGATAATCCAGTTACAAAAGGACAACTTGAACACAAGCTCCACAAAAGAATATATCCAAACTAAAAGTGCTCAATATCGTGTTATCCAAGGAATGCAAATTAAACAATGTTTAGCTTATTAGACATGTTTAATTTATTAGTAACTTATTAATTTATTAACCCTAGATACACAAAAAATGGCTAAAACAAAACAAAAATCCAGCAACAACAAAAGAAACCAAATGAACTCCGGATGATGCCAAGTGCTGTAAGTCTGTGAAGCACCTGGCCGCATTTATCACTTAATGCTTCTGCTCTTTTGGAAATTGCCAGTGATGTCCTAATTTACACGGGCCAAATGTCGTCTGCCTTTAACTTGATCTCTGCAGTTCTTTCCCTCACCTGTTCTCTGTTTGTAAAATCACACTTTTAAATTTCTCCTCTTGGTCCACTTCTTAGGCTCCTTTGCCAACTTTTCTTTCTCTGGTAATGCCCTGTCCTACAGGTGCCATCCTTAGTCCTCTCTTCTGTCCAGTCGCTCAGGAAACTCCTGCCTTCCCGTGGCTTCATCTATCACATCCATTCTCCTGACTCCCAAATCTTCACGTAGGCCCATATTTCCTGTCTGAGTTCTGCTACGACCGTAAACCATGCGGGCGGAAGGAGTATGATCTGACAAGGCTCCGAGGAGTGCAGGGAAGAGCAAGTGTTTGGCTGAAGTCTACAATGGGTATGTTAGGTGGGACCATCGTGTGGAAAACTTGGTCAAGACAAATTGGAGATGGGGTCTGGGGGGAAGGGAACTTCAAATGTAACAGGTCCTGATTTGAGAGGGGGTGGAGAGGGATGCATACAGGAGAGTGGCAAAAAAATTTCTGGGCAAAAAATTCGTTTGGTTAGAGACATGTCGAGCTGATAAAAACAGAGGGCTTCCCAGAAGTAACCGATTTCTCTCAAGTAGCCAACTCACCCAGCCACTCACTCCCCGACCCCCACAAACCTCAGAGGGGTTGTAGTAGAATTCGATGTGTTAAAATTGAAACGTTGCTTTGAGTCATCCGTTTGTCACCTGGTGAGCCTGATTTGAAAATTATCGTCCCAGCCTTTTTATTTCCACAGATTAACACTAGGTGGCAAACTACGCATAGGGAATTATCTTATGTTAAGCATTTTGACTTCTGAAACATTTTCTTTTCCCTCCAAATAACCTCATTAGCCAATATTTGTTTAATAATTATTGAGTATTATTAATATTAAGTATTAATATTTAATAAGTATTAAGACATGGGTACTTTTTCATAAATTGAATTAGTCTATATTGTGGGTCAACTCTTACTCCCTTCAGCAGAGCCGTAGATACCTAGTATATATTATGGCCTGGATTTTAGTCATCCGCCAGTTTTAGGTTTAAAAAGAGGTTCTTTAATTATAAACATAAATAAAATGAAATGTTTTTCTTTTGTTATCATACTTGAGAACCCCTCTACCAGTAAATTTCAACGTCCCTGTCAGTTGACCCACTAATGGAAAATGATTACAAATGTCCTGCTTGCCCTCCTTAGGGAGCTCGTCCATCCATCTCCAGCACTTGGACAGTATTATCTGCCCACTTTTCCTGTTCCTTAGAAACAGCATTGGCCTGGATGATGGAGATACAGAGGTGGGTCGGATATGTGAGGAGCAACATAAGAGAAGTATGTTAATGAGGTCGTTGATTCAGGACCTAACAAGCGGCAATGGATCTTCACATTCCTGACCTCCAAGTGGCAGCAATGGGTCCAGCCCCCTCTAAGATGACATACCCAGGGCAGCCAGGACGGGGTACTCTCGAGCTGCTTGGGCTTTTCCAGGAAGCACTGGGGTTCTCCATTCTAAATTTCCTTCACTACTTTAGGGTTTCAAGTGTTAAACAATTATTTGACCTTGCACATGATGAAAGATGACTGGAGAGATTTAGAGGCTCATGGAATCTTTCTAAATGCCAATACATGATCACCAGCCTAATGGCTCCCCAGTTGTCTTGGGATACAGTCTAAATTCCTTACTGTGGATTAGAAGACCATTGAAGAGCTTGCCCCCTCTCTGTCTTTCTCAACCGTATCACCCTCAGTTTCACGTACACCATGTAGAGGTCAGATTGAATTTCTCTCAGCTTCAGCAACATACCTTCTTCTGTCTCATGAATGTTCACAAGCTGGGAAGTTTTTTGTTAACATTCTCTCTCACCTCCCATTTGGAACCCCATCTCAATCCATGCTTAACCCACCTTCACTTGTTTAACTTCTACGTACATTTTAGGTTTTAGCTTCCATGTGACTTCCTCCAAGAAGCCTTCCCTGACCACCCAAGTATGGTTTTGTTTCCTCTCTGGAGTGTTCTACATTTCCTCGTTCAGACTACTTACCACACCATGTTATAATCACCTCTTTTCTTGCCTGTAAAGATGAGACTGCAAACACCGTGGAGGCAGGCTTGCTTATTCTTGTATTCTCACTCTCTGGCTCAGGGCTTGGCAAATATCAAGTCCTCTACAGACGTTTATTGAATAAGTGAGTGAGGCCTCAATATCTCATAGCATCCCTTTTATGCCATTTTGTACCAAGGTTTGAGAGCAGTAACTTATGCACACCTGCAGATAATAAATTGTCTAAAACCAGCACAAATTGTCCCTTTCCTAGAAAACCGAAAGACCATCTTATCTAGTTCTCGATTGATTTAGAAAACAAAATATCCATGAAGCTCCAAAGTCTTGTGGATTCACTGTAGATTCAAGGTGACAAGATGTGAGATGTGAAAAATCTAATGAAGTTTGTCTCTTTTACTGCAAAATTGAAATGAACGAAACTTTACACGATCAGGCAGAGTTTGTGTGTATTGTGACCTTTACGACATTGAGAACTTTGGACGATTTGGGTCCACGAGAACAGGTTTAGGTCTTCCCAAAGAGCAGTTCCATAAGGATGAGCTCTTAATTTTTCTTAATTTTTGGCTCCGTGTAAAGATAACGGGCTTGAGTAGATAGAAAATCCTTTTTAGTTCCTATCTTGGGTCAAGCTGAACTAGCAAAAATCAAATTCCTGGATAACATTATTATGTTTTTTGTCCTCTCTTTACCAAATCCCAACATAATTACTTTCACATAACTATGTGAAAGCCTACTTTAAAGTTATAAGCAACGGCCCATGAACCTCTGAGACTCATCTTGAATGTCTGTAAGAATGTTTTGTATTTCACAAGATTCTCTTTGTCATTCTCTAGAATAAATTCCTCTATGATCTTAATATCAAAAGTAATTGTTCTTGTCTTGAGAATTTGGTTGGTTTTTATCTGAGAGATCAATGGGAATGTGTTAAAATTACAAATCCTAGGATCTCAGCCCAGATCTACAGAATTTGAAATTCTCTCAGTGAGGCCTGAGTGATTCTACTTTTTATAAGCTCTTCAGATGACTCAGATGCAAATAAAAGATTGGGAATCCCTCTGATAGACGAGAATTATATAAGTGACTAGATTTCTCTTCAAATTCAGCCACTGGATAGATTAGAGGCAGATTTATGGTTCACCGGTAGCACGTTGTATAAGATCATCATGTTATGACTTTTAATTCTTTTCCTGTCTCCCCACGTTTTCATCTTTGGTTTATTTTTATTTCTTTTTTCACCCCACTTCTAATTTAAATTCTTGTCATATGACATATCCACATAAGCCATCTTAAATCTTTTTGGAACATCACAAGAAACAAACAGCTAGATAGCCAGACAAATACATAAATAATTATTGCACTCAGCTTCTGTAGAGAAAAAGTATTCTTGGCAATTGGTGCAGAGTAAGCACTTTTGGCTGACCTAAAGAACGCCCTGTGTGTGTGGGTGTGTGAGTGTGTGTGGGCGTGCATGCTGGAGGAAAGGGGAGAGGAGGTCATGCATGCGGATTAGGAAACTATTGTACTTCTGTTTATCAGTGAAAGATTTTTTAATTTTTCTGTCAAAAAACAATTGTATTTCGTTGTTGCTCTTCATTAAATTCACGGTTTATGTACTGGCCAGAAAACTCACGTCTGAAACAGTGACATGGATGTTTTGATGGCACTGCCCTTTCCCCTCCGTTGTGCCCTTTATTGCTTGGCCCCAAACCTTTCCACCTTAATCCTTGTCTTGTCTTTGGTTCCTTGCAAGCTAATCCCCATGAAGGCATTAATTTATAGGAGCTTTACAGAGTGATTCTCAGAATTACTGGGAGTGAAGAAGGCCCCTAGATTGTCTTGATACGTTTCAGTAAGAGGAAATGTAATCTCTGCTCTTCTATCAGTAGTACAACCACCATGCTTTTCAAAATCACTATAAATGGCGTTAAGCCTGGGAATTATACCACATGGGTAACTGTATGCTTTATGTATCTGAATGACGGGTCAGGTGTCTGTGGCTGGGAGAACCAGATTTTCTTCTCTTGTTTTACTCTCTTCAGTCATTCCCAGGAGGAAGCTCCAGTGAGACCACGGTTTGAGACATGTCAGCTAAATGACCTCAGGGAGTCATTACGGGCATGCAGCCTGACACCAGCTCTCTGTCCTAGAAACCAGGCTTGAGGCTCTTGGGCTTCACTGCAGTTGCTGGATTTTCGCTTTTTGGATATCTACTTGTCACCTGGCTCCGTCTGTTCTAAAATATAAGTGACAGCTCAGCTTCAACATAGCAAGATCAACTTTATAATAATTGGGTAAGAATTGGGTCATTTTGGTTCAGCTGAAAACCCTAGCATCTGATAAATCTCTTGGGGAGGGGGGAATTTCTCCTTCTACTCCTCTTGAGTTCTAATGGCTGGACTAATAATAAAATTGGCACAAGACCACATTAATATGAGAAAAACCAATTTAATACATATATATTGGAGATCGTAAAAAAAGATACTCTCCAAGATGGGCAAAGCAGGCTGCTTTTATTTAAATGTTTTACACAAAGAAACAATAAACTTGTGAGGAATTGACAGGACAAAGAAACTTGGGTTTGGTGCTGGCCTGGTGGCGCAGTGGTGAAGTTCGCATGTTCCACTTCTCAGAGGCCCAGGGCTTGCCAGTTTGGATCCCAGGTGCAGACATGGGACTGGTTGGCAAGCCATGCTGTGGTAGGCGTCCCACATATAAAGTAGAGGAAGATGGGCATGGATATTAGCTCAGGGCCAGTCTTCCTCAGCAAAAAAAGGATTGGTAGCAGTTAGTTAGCTAAGGGCTAATCTTCCTCAAAAAAAAAAAAAAATAAGAAACTTGGATTTGGGGTATGTAATTAGTGAGGAATTTGAGCAGAGTTTAGGCTTAACGTAGTAAGTTAGTAAAAGCAACAAGGTTTATTTATATAGGCTTCTTGGCCCTGAATTTCCTGGCTCTGGTGATAAGGATGTCTCTATCTCCTGGTGTGGGGAGGGTACCTTTCACATGAAAGATTTATTTCCTGCTTTCAGGGGGAAGAGACAGAAGATGGTCAAAATGTTACTAAGTCAAAACAAGTAACATTAATTCAAAATAATCAATATGCCAATGCAGGATATTTTGGGGTAGCCTGCCCTGGGCACCAACAAATCTAATTGGAAAATGTTATTCAGTGCTCTGTAGGTTAACACAGTGCTTGTCAAACTGCTACTAAATTTTGAGATAAGTATTAAGCAAAGGAATCCACCTAAAGACAAGGGTCTTCAGTTCATCCAACACTCTGAGCACCTATTTTGTGTAAGATATGGGCCAGGCATTGCAGGGACCTGGAGATGGGAAGACTGATAATTATAGTTAATAATGAGAGCCAGGATCTAGTGAGCACCTGGTAGTCAATATACGTAACTTAATTTAATTTAATTTGAAAAAGTTGAGCATAGCTCACTTCTTACAGATAAGAGAACTATGTCCAGAATGGATAAGGAGCTTGCCCAAGCCCGTGTAGATAGATTTAGAGTTAGGATCCAAAGCTGCTGCTTTTTCCTAGCTACCATGCCACTTCCAGCATGGGATGTGGGTGTGTGTGTGTGTGTGTGTGTGTGTGTGTGCTCGCGGGGAGTAAGACTCATAAATCAATAACAGACACACCTTGGAGAGATTGCAGGTTTGGTTCCAGACCACTACAATAAAGGAATATCCCAATAAAGCAAGCCACATGAACTTTTTGGTTTCCCAATGCATATGAAAGTTATGTTTAGGGTAACGTCAGCAACATGGTGGAGTGAGCTGCGCCCTTTATCTCTCCCTCTTTGAACTACAACTAAATGGACATTCACTGACCAATAGGAAGCCCACACAGCACAATGGCACACCTGAGAGACCCACACAGCTATACATCTGAAGGTGGAAGGACTGGGCCTCCAGGAAGTAGTGGAGATTGGTGAACACTCCCCAACCCTTTCCTGGCAGCTCAGTGCGTGTGTGCCAACACTTTCCTGGCCAAACACCCACAGTGCTGCTGTGGTCCTGCAAGTGGGAACGTGTCTCAGCATGACTGTAAGAAGAGGCAGAGGCAGCCCTGAGCCCGTGTACAAATGCTTTCCTGGCCAGCTGGAGAGCCCACCATGCCACTGTGGTACCAGTGGCCCAGGTCTACGTACATGTGTTAATGCTTTCTCAGCTGGCAGGACTGAGTACAGTACTGCTGTGGCCCCACAGGTGGGAACGTGCCTTGACGCAACTGTATGAAGAGGCAATGGCTGCCCTGAGCCCACCTGAGAACACTTTTCCAGCTGGTGGGAGCCCCCACCAGACCACCATAACATCCAGCAGATGGGGTGGGATCAGAAACACAGCTCCTGCTTCCCCCCAGTGGTGGAAGGTGGAATCCATGGCCTGATACTACCACAAAAGTGCTGGCAAAGGGTTAGTTCATCAAACACTGGTGAAAAACTACAGCAACAATTCAGAACAGAAGGAAAATGACAAGTCTCCAGAATCCAACCCTGAAGTCACAGAAATTTACAGTCTAAATGGCAGAGAATTCCAAATAGCTGTCATAAAGAAACTCAATGAGTTACAAGAAAGCTGAGAAAGACAATTCAATGAGCTCAAGAATAAAATACTGGGTAGAAAGAACACTTCACCAAAGAGATTGAAACTATATGAAAAAAAACAAGCAGAAATTCTGGATATGAAGAACACAATTAATGAGATAAAAGTCTAGAATCCTTTAAAAATAGAGCTGATATGGAGGTGAGAATTAGTGATTTACATGATAGAAATATAGAAATGTTTCAGGTGGAGGAGGAGAAAGAAGTAAGATTCTAAAAAAATGAAAAAAAATTCTTCAAGAAATATCCAACTTAATTAGAAAAAGCAACTTAAAGATTATAGGTATTCCAGGAGGAAAAAGGAGCAGAGAGCTTGTTCAAAGAAATGTTAACTGAGAGCTACCCAAACCTGAGGAAAGAACTGGACTTACAAATATATGAAACCAATAGAACTCCTAATGACATCAATGCTAAAAGACCTTCCCCAAGGCATATAATAGCAAAACTGGCAAAAGTCAATGGCAAAGAAAAAATATTAAGGGCAGCAAGGCAGAAGAAAATAACCTACAAAGGAACTCCTATCCGGCTTTCAGCGGATTTCTCAGGAGAAGCCTTACAGGCTAGGAGAGAATAGAATGATGTATTCAAAATACTGAAAGACAAAAACTTTCAGCCAAGAATACTCTATCTAGCAAAACTATCCTTCAGGTATGATGGAGAAATAAAAGCTTTTCCAGATAAACAAAAGTTGAAGGAGTTCATTGCCACTAGACCTCCCCTACCAGAAAGTATCAAGGATGATATCATACCTGAAACAAAAGGCAAAGGTCTACAACACTTTGAGCAAGAAGATAAATAGACAAAATCAGAAAACTGCAGCTTTCTTTCTGAACAGGGTAGCAAATAATTAATTATAACTTAGAAGATAAAGGGAAGGAAAGCATCAAAAGTAACTATAAACACTTCAATTTAGTTGCAAACTCACAAGATAAAACAGAATAATTTGTGACAACAATAACTCAGAGGGGAAGAGGGAAAGGGTGGAACCTACTTAGGCTAATGGAGATAAAAGGCTATCAGAAAATGGACTACCTCATTTACAAGATCTTTTACATAAACCTCACAGTAACCACTAAATAAAAAATCAGAGCAGAGACACAATTCATAAAAAAAAGAGAAAACTGAGAAAACCACCACAGAAAACCACCAAAATGAAATGGCAGTCAGAAGTACAAGGGATGAGAAACAATGGAAATATAGAACAGCCAGAAAATATGAGATAAAATGGCAGTATTAAGCCCTCATATATCGATAATTACTCTAAATGTAGATGAGTTGAATTCTCAAAGTGAAAGACGCAGTGTAGCTGGATGGATTAAAAAACAAGACCCAACAATATGCTGGCTCCAGGAAACACATCTCAGCTCTAAAGACAAACATAGGCTCAGAGTGAAGGGATGAAAGATGATACTCCAAGCTAATGGCAAACAAAAGAAAGCAGGTGTTGCCATACTTATATCAGACAAAGCAGACTGCAAGATAAAAAAAAAAAAAAAAGACAAAGAAAGACAAAGAGGGTCAGTATAAATGATAAAAAGGATTTTCCATTGAGAGGACATAACACTTATGAATATATACGTACCCAACACATGAGCACCAAAGTGTATAAAGCAACTATTAACATTCCTAAAGGGAGAAACTAACAGCAACTCAATAATAGTAGGGGACCTCAACACCCCACTTACATCAATGGATAGATCACCCAGACAGAAAGTCAACAAGGAAATAGTGGATTTAAATGAAGCAGTTGATCAGATAGACTTAAGAGATATATAGAGAGCAGAATACACATTCTTCTCAAGTGCACATGGAACATTCTCAAAGAAATACCATATATTGGCAAACAAGGAAAGCCTCAATAAGTTTAAGAAGATTGAAATCATATCAAACATCTTTTCTGACCACAATGCTATGAAACTAGAAATCAACTACCAGAAAAAAGCTGAGAATGTCACAGTTATGTGGAGACTAAACAACGTACTACTGAACAACCATTGGACCAATGAAAAAATCAAAGGAGAAATTAAAAAATACCTGGAGACAAATAAAAATGACAATACAACATACCAACTCTTATGGGATGCAGCAAAAGCAGTTATAAGAGGGAAACTCATAGAAATACAGGCCCACCTCAACAAACAAGAAAAATCTCAAATAAGTAATCCTAAACTGCGCGTAACATAACTAGAAGAAGAACAAACAAAGCCCAAAGTCGACAGAAGGAGGGAAATAATAAAAATTAGAGCAGAAAAAAATGAAATAGAGACAAAAAAAAAAAACAGTAGAAAGGATCAAGGAAACTAAGAGCTGGTTCGTTTTTTTTTTTTTAAAGATTGGCACCTGAGCTGACATTGGTTGCCAATCTTCTTTTTCTTCTTCTTCTTCTCCCCAAAGTCCCTTGGTATACAGTTGTATGTTCCAGTTGTGCATGCCTCTGCTTGTACTCTGTGGGATGCCACCTCAGCATGGCCTAATGAGTGGTGCCATGTCTGCGCCCAGGATCCAAAGCAGCGAAACTCTGGGCTGCCACAGTGGAGTGCATAAACTCAACCACTCGGCCATGGGGCCAGTCCCAGAGCTGGTTCTTTGAGAGGAGAAACAAAATTGAAAAACCCTTAGCCAGACTCACTACAAACAAAAGAGAGAAGGCTCAGGAAAATAAAATTAGAAATGAAAGAGAAGAAATTACAATGGATACTGCAGAAATATAAAGGATTATAAGAGAATACTACAAAAAACTGTATGCCCACAAGTTGGATAACCTAGAAGAAATAGATAAGTTCTTAGATTCATACAACCTCCCCAAACTGAATCAAGAAGAAATATAGAATCTGAATAGACCAATCACAAGTAAAGAGATCAAAACAGTAACCAAAGACCTCCCCAAAGACAAAAGTCTGGGACAAGATGGCTTCTCTGGAGAATTCTACCAAACATTCAAAAAAGATTCAAGACCTATCCTTCTCAAACTAGTCCAAAAAATTGAGGAAGGTAGAACAATTCCTAACTCATTCTATGAGGCCAACATTACCCTGCTACCAAAACTAGACAAGGACAGCTAAAAGAGGGAAAATTATAGGCCAATATCACTGATGAACGTAGATGCAAAAATTCTGAACAAAACATTGGCAAACTAAATACAGCAATATGTTAAAAGGGTCATACACCATGATTAGTGGGATTTATACCAGGGATGCAGGGATGGTTCAACATCCACAAATCAATCAATGTGATACACCACAATAACAAAATGAGGAATAAAAATCACATGATCATCTCAATAGAAGCAGAGAAAGCATTTGACAAGATCCAACATCCATTTATGATAAAAACTCTCAATAAAATGGATATAGAAGGAAAGTACCTCAACATAATAAAGATCATATATGACAAATCCACATCCAACAGCATACTCAGTGGACAAAAACTGAATGCCATCCCTCTGAGAACAGGAAAAAGACAAGGTTGCCCACTCTTGCCACTCCTATTCAACATAGTACTGGAGATTTTAGCCAGAGCAATTAGGCAAGAAAAAGAAATAAAAGGAATCCAAATAGGCAATGAAGAAGTGAAACTCTCACTGTTTGCAGATGACATGATTTTATATATAGAAAACCTTAAAGAACTCACTAGAAATCAACTTACAAAAATCAGTTGTATTTCTATACAATAATAATGAACCAGCAGAAAGAATACAGGGGCTGGCCTGGTGGCACAGCAGTTAAGTGCACACGTTCCACTTCTCGGCAGCCCGGGGTTTGCCAGTTCAGATCCCGGGTGCAGACATGGCACCACTTGGCATGCCATGCTGTAGTAGGCATCCCACATACAAAGTAGAGGAAGATGAGCACAGATGTTAGCTCAGGGCCAGGCTTCCTCAGCAAAAAGAGGAGGACTGGCAGTAGTTAGCTCAGGGCTAATCTTCCTAAAAAAAAAAAAAAAGAAAGAATACAATCCCATTTACAACTGCAACAAAAAGAATAAAATATCTAGGAATAAATTTAACTGAAGAAGTGAAAGACTCATACACTGAAAACTATGAGACATTACTGAAAGAAATTGAGGAAGATATAATGAAATGGAGAGATATTCCATGCACATGGATTGGAAGAATAAAGATAGTTAAAAAGTCCATATTACCTAATGCAATCTATAGATCCAATGAAATCCCAATCAGAATCCCAATGTCATTCTTCACACAAATAGAACAAAGAATCCTTAAATTTATATGGAACAACAAAGACCTTGAATAGCCAAAGCAATCTGGAGAAAAAAACTGGAGGCATCACAATCCCTGACTTCAAAATGTACTACAAAGCTATAGTAATCAACACTGCATGGTACTGGCACAAAAACAGACACACAGATCAATGGATCAGAATTGAAAGCCCAGAAATAAACTCACACATCTATGGACAGTTAATCCTCGACAAAGGAGCCAAAACCATACAATGCAGAAGGGAAAGTCTCTTCAATAAAAGGTGTTGGGAAAACTGGACAGCCTTATGCAAAAGAATGAAAGTAGACCATTATCTTGCACCATACACAAAACTAACTCAAAATTGTTTAAAGACTTGAATGTGAGACCTGAAGCCGTAAAAATCCTAGAAGAAAATATAGGCAGTACGCTCTTTGACATCAGTCTTAGCAGCATCTTTTTGAATACCATGTCTACTCAGGCAAGGGAAACAAAATAAAAAATTAACAAATGGGACTATATCAGACTAAAAAGCTTCTGCAAGGCAAAGGAAAGCATGAAGAAAATGAAAAGACATCACATCAACTGGGAGAAAATATTTGCAAGTCATATGTGATAAGGGGTTAGTTTCCAAAATATATAAAGAACTGATACAACTCAATAACAACAAATAAACAACTTGATCAAAAAACGGGCAGAGGATATGAACAGACATTTCTCCAAAGAAGATATACAGATGGCCAACAGGCACATGAAAAGATGTTCAACATCACTAATTATTAGGGAAATGCAAATCAAAACTACAAAGAGATATCACCTTATACCTGTGAGAATGGCTATAATTACCAAGATAAAAAGTAGCAAATGTTGGAGAGGATGTGGAGAAAAGAGAACCCTTATACAGTGCTGTTGGGAACGCAAACTGGTGTGGCCCTTCTGGAAAACAGTTGGAGATTTCTCAAAAAATTAAAAATAGAAATACCATGTGATCCAGCTATCCCACTACTGGGTGTTTATCCAAAGAACACGAAATCAACAATTCAAAGAGACTTATGCACACCTATGTTCATCGCAGCATTATTCACAATAGCCAAGACATGGAAGCAACCCAAGTGCCCATCAACTGATGAATGGATGAAGAAGATGTGGTATACACACACACACACACACACACACACACACACAAGTGGAATATTACTCAGCCATAAAAAAAGACAAAATCATCCCATTTGCAACAACATGGATAGAGCTCGAGGGTATGATCTTAAGTGAAATCAGCCAGACAGAGAAAGACACATACTGCATCATTTCACTCATATGTGGAAGATAAACATACACATGGATAAAGAGAACAGATTAGTGGTTACCAGAGGGGAAAGGGGAAGGGGTGGGTGAAAGGGGTAAAGGGGCACATATGTATGGTGAAGGATAAAAACTAGACTACTGTTGGTGAGCACAACGCAGTCTATACAGAAATTGATAAATAATAATGTGCACCTGAAATTATACAATGTTATAAACTATTATGGTCTCAATAAAATAATTGAAACAAAAGTATGATCTAAGACAAAAAAGTTACACTATACTATAGTCTATTAAATGTGCGACAGCATTACATCTAAAAAAACAAAGTACATAATTAAAAACTGCTTTATTGCTGAAAAATGCTAACCATCATCTGAGCCTTGGGAGAATCATAATCTTTTTGATGGTGGAGAGTCTTGCCTTGATGTTGATGGCTGCTGACTGATCAGGGCGGTGGTTGCTGAAGGCTGGGGTGGCTGTGGCACTTTCTTAAAATAAGACCACAATGAAGTTTGCTGCATCGATTAACTTTTCCTTTTGTGAACAATTTCTCTGTAGTGTGCAATGCTGTTTGATAGCATTTTACCCACAGCAGAACTGCTTTCAAAATTGCAGTCTCAAAGCCTGCCATTGCCTTATCAAGTAAGTTTATGTACTATTCTAAATCCTTTGTTGTCATTTCAACAATCTTCCCAGCATCTTCACCAGGAGTAGATTGCATCTCAAGAAACCATTTTCTTTGTTCATCCATGAGAAGCAACTCCTCATCCATCAAAGTTTGACCATGAGATTGCAGCCATTCAGCCACATCTTCAGGCTCCACTTCTAATTCCAGTTCTCCTGCTGTTTCCACCACATCTGCAGTGACTTCCTCCACTGAAGTCTTGGACCCCTCGAAGTCATCCATGAGGATTGGAATCAACTTCTTCCAAATGCCTGTTAATGTTGATATTTTGACCTCTTCCCATGAATCACAAATGTTCTTGACGGCATCTAGAATGGTGAATCCTTCCCTGAAGGTTTTCAATTTACTTTGCCCAGATCCGTCAGAGGAATCACTCTCTGCGGCAGCTGTAGGCTTGTGAAATGTGTTTTTTAAATATCTACCACAAATCTTCAATTTGTAAAAACTGCAGTATCTGCATAGTGTGATAAAGTGAAATGTAATAAAACAAGGTATGCCTGTAACTATAATACCAAGAAGAAGAAAATAAGGAAATTACGGTGGGAGAAAAACCAACAGTGTGCTATAAAGATCTGGAGGAAAAAACCCTCAGGAGGAATTGGAAAACTGGCTCTTGAATTGAGCTAAAGGTCTCAAGGAATGGATGCAACAGGGAAGGTGGAGTTGAGACTGGTACACCACGAGGAAGAAAAAGTGTGAGAGAACACCCAGAGACAGGAAAGGACTTGTTAGTGTAGGAAAGGTGAGAACTCCAGTTTAGTGAGCATTGAGGGTCGGTCTAAGTGATGAGGATTTTTAGGCTGTTTAATTTTAAAATGGCTTATGATGAGGATTTTTAGGCTGGTTAGTTTTAAAACTACAGATGAGATTCAGGCTCCAAGGAGTGGAATTTGTTTGCCCCTTTGTTGGGAAACATTTACATTTCTAAGGGAAACCTCTATCTGTGAAGATGCCTCCCTCTCTGTGCCAGGAAGAGGGGGGGATGGTCTTATCTCTAGAGGCTCTTGGTCAATGCCAGAGGCAAGAACTTAAGTTGGTTGCTGTTTGGCAATCTCATGTAACTGGTTTAGGGTGGTGGCGTCTAACCTTTCTAACCTTTACTTAATCTGATTTGATTCTTGTCTAAAAGTCATGGGATCACCCAATGACCAGACCCCACCCGCACTGATACCATTTTAACTTTTTTTCATGTTCTTTCCTTTGTCTTGTAAAGAGATGAATCATATACCTATGCCTTATAAAATTAGCCCTAACCCTCAACTCGGGGCAGCAGCAGGAGCTCTGACTGCCCGTGGGTCCTGTCCCCACGCACCAGCTCTGCCTGCCCATGGGTCCTGTCCCCATGCCAGCGGGGGCAGCAGCAGCAGCTCTGCCTGCCCATGGGCTCTGTCCCCATACCAGCGGGGGCAGCAGAAGCTCTGACTGCCCATGGGTCCTGTCCCCATGCTATTCCACACTATTCTCTAAATAAAAGAGCACTACTGCCAGATCTTGAGAGTCTAAGAAATCTTTCTTTCGACTCCTCGGCTCACCGACCCCGCATCATAAGGGCCCGCCAAGAGGACCTCATTGTGGAGAGCCCTGGACACCCAGCTGGGCTCAGGAGTTTCTCTCTAAATTGTTGGTAGACCTCTCAAGGTTGTTGGGCAGCAGAGAGATTGACGGCAGCTGCACTTAAGAAGATGAAGAGCAGATTGCATACAAGAGTGGTCTTTGGAAAGCACAGAGACCAGTTAAAAAGAGTTTTAAAGAAGTCCAAGAAAGAAAGAGTGAGGGCAACTTGGCTGTGGGCAGCAGGCACTCAGAGGAGGGGAACAGATCCAAAACTCATTGTAGTGATTTCATCCTTAGGACTTTGGCAATGACTAAGGAGATTAGGAGCAAGTTTGGGGGTGAATTCAGTTTAGGACATATTGACATTCAAGCAAGAGTAGAAGTCAAGGTAGAGATGCCCAGAGGGCAGTTGGAATAGCTGCCTAGAGTTTGCAAAGGGAGGATAAGACATGAGAGATTTCTGCACACAGGTGACAGTTGACACGATAGGAGAAGAAGCAATTGCAGAAAGGCAGAAGAAAGAGATTGGAGATAAAAGCCTCTCCTTGGAGGATCTCCGTAGAGTGTGGATCCATCCACTTGGAGATAGGTTGGTTTATCAGGGAAGTTGGCAGGTATAAAATAAAAATAGTGACTAAAAGCAATTTAACCCCATCAGAAACTGGTATCTTGACCTCTCAAAATAAGATGGTGGTTATCAACTATAAATACAATCTGACTGTGGAGAAAAAAACCTGGGTGCAATGAAGGAAGAGCTGTATAGAATCAATTGGCGAGCTTAACTTTACAGAGCTCCTCATTCACAAAAGACCTAACAAGGAGGGAAGAACCACCCCTCTGGTTTTAATAAAGGGTGAATGTGTCGATGCAAATAATTCATAACCAACCTAATGACAAGAGATTTTCACATGTTGAGGCATATGGGGTGACTATTCGAGTTCAAAACTGATTTGGCTTGAACTAGAAAGCCTGACTTATGGCCTATCAAACATGCCTTGTGCATCTGCTTATCCATTAAAGTAAGGACTCTCTCTCAGATAAAGAATGCCTCCTTCCCCGCCTATACCCTACTGGGAACGCCCTATTGGTAATACCCGGATTAGTCCCTTTCCTGGCAGCATGGTCATTTTGACCTGCTAATTTGCAACTGAATACCTCTTTGAAAATGTTTCCTGGGTGTGTTTAATGTATGTTCTTTGTTCTAAAAGGATATAAGACTGTACTTAAACCCATGCTTCTCTGGAAAGCCTTCTAAGACCTTCCTGGGTTATAATCCTCACTCTGGCTCATAATAAATGATGTGGGCTCAGCGAGCCGAGAAGTTGAAAGAAAGATTTCTTGGACTCTCAAGGTCTGTTAGCAGTGCTCCTTTATTCAGAGAATAGCATGGGGACAGGGGCCATGGGCAGTGAAGAGCTGCAGGCATGGGGACAGGACACATGGGCAGTAAGAGCTGCAGGCATGGGGACAGGACACATGGGCAGGAAGAGCTACAAACATGGGTTGAGGGTAGGGCTAAATTTAGGGCATAGGTATGCGAGTTATCTCTTTACAAGACAAAGGAAAGAGTATGTAAAAAAAGTTGTTAAAATGGTATCAGTGCAGGTGGGGTCTGGTTATCAGGTGGTCCTATAACTTTAGATAAGAGTCAGATGATCATGTCAGGATGTCCTATGCTTCCCAGAGGATGATATAGATCAGTGTGTAGGGCAGGACGCCTTGGGCTTCTCCCTGGGGCAGCCTTGATCCTCATCAATAAACTCACCCCAGTTTTGATTTATAGGTTGGTTATGGATTTTTTGTGTCAACACTATAAATTCAGTATTCAGTTGCAAATTAGGAGATCAACATGACCATGATGCCAGGAAAGGGACTAATCTGGGTGTTACCAATATGGCATTACCAATAGGGAAGTAGGAGGGGAAGTTGGCGTTCTTTATCTCAAGAGCGATTCCTTATTTTAATGGATAAGCACATGTACAATGTATCTTTGATAGGCCATAAGTCAGGCTTTCTAGTTCAAGACGAATCAGTTTTGAACTCGGTTACCCAATATACCTCAATATTTGAAAATCTCTTGTCAGATGACACTCTAGGCCTCTTGATTTTTGATATTCAGGATTCCCCTGGGTTGTTTTTGTTGTTGCTGCTGTTTTTAAATAACTGTCAGCCTGAAATAACCTCTTTTCAGTTTTCTCCTTTTGGTTTGTTTTCTTATGTCTGTGTAATAGAAGCAGGACACTGGCAAACCCTTTTAAAAACATAAACCTAAGGGGTAGGCTGAGAGAGATCCACGAGCTGCTCCTGCACCCGGTAATTCTTTCTGACTCCTTCAGCTCTGAAAGGTGAGCCTGCTTCATGACCGAGTAATTACCTAGGCATCGCTACAAACTGAGCAGGCATTTATTCAGGCCAGAAGCATTTCACATGGTAGATCTTTCTTTCGATATTTACCATTCTGTGTGGGCAACTTAGGCCAGAGTGGTGCTGATGACTTTCAAACACACAAAGAAGGGTTAACAGGTTTGAATGACAGCTATCGTGCCCTTAAGTCATTTGGCGAGTGGCAAGTGATTGTATAGGGCATATAAAGATTGAGAAAATAACTACTATAAAATAAATAACAAAATAACACCATGGACACTGACCCCTTTATATGGGCACTAGGTTATAGTCACAGCAGGCTCAGTAGATCCTGAAAGGGCAGCTCAGCTCGACTCATCCTCTGCTCTCCACCCCAAGCGTGAATGGCTCTTCAAGGGAATCCATTCAGCCCAACGTGGACATTGCTTTGTCTTCTCCCTTTCTCCTCCAGTTGCAAAATTCAGGAGAGCTGACAAGTGAGAAACTGTTTAAAGACTTGATGTCTTCTGAAGAACCAGATCTTGTTCATTTTAGACTCTTTCCTTCACCTACTGTTTAAGAAAACGGAGAGAACATACAACTCTAGGATAATTCAATTGAGCCAACCAGTAAGGGGTTGCTTCCTATTTTGGATACGCGGGGAAGTAGTAAAGGACCTTGGGGAGAAGGGTTTGGAGTCAATTAGTCCTCAGTTCCATTTTCTGCTCATTGATTTCATTGTGGTTAAGCCATCGAAGCAAGTTATTCTGGAGAACCAGCCGGGGCAGGCTTTAGGGGCTGGGTTACGGTGACGAGCAGGCAGACACGGTCCTTGTTCACATGGAGTATCCCCATTAGTTGGAGGAGACAGGGAATTAAAACAAACCATAACGTCACTGACTGGTTGCCCTGATGAACTCAAGGGTGGGTTTGGATATTTTAACTCTTTTTCCAAATTGTTCTTTTTCCTTTTGTTATGTTAAGGAGATGTAATCACCACTCCCCCAACCAGACCAGGCATCACCATGAGAGCTACAGCTATGACCTTTGCCTTATTTTTAATGCTAACATCGCTCCAGGAGGACCTTACGCCTTAAGACCTTAACCTGCAGTGCATGTGGAAGGATGTTTTCCAACTGAGCCTGCGCAAGCGAATGCCCACCTCTCCTTTTGAATATTCATTCCCCATCCCAAATAAATGTCCCTGCTTCCCTTTGTTGGAGGACGCTATGACTCTGGAAATGATTCCTCATGGTCTCCTATTTGCTGCAAATATACTTTACTTGTCAGACAACTACTTCTGGTGGGGAGTCTGATTTAACTCTCCAGGAGGGAACGCACGTCGGTTCGGGAACAAGAAAGAAAATCCAAACAGGGCCTGAGGTTCAGAGTTCCCAGGTGGTCTGGTGGGCAAAGTTCTCTGAGGTGTGGTACCTCTCGCTATCCGTGTGACCCCTGGCAAATGTCTCAGTTTCTCAGTTTCCTCCGAGTGTTGTTGGGAGGATGAGTTAAATAATATCTGCAAATCACTAAGGACACAGAATGGTACATAGGAATCTCACAATGAACTTTATTGATATTGTTTTAAGCTCCCCGATGACAGGATTTTGAAGCATTTTGTTCACTCACTGCTATACCCCCAGTGCCTAGAGCTATTCCTGACACATGGAAGGCACTTAATAAGTAGTTGTTGGCAGAGTGATTTTAATGATGAAGAGAATCATAAAGGAAAAAAAAGTCACCAGTGGAGATAAAAGTGAAATACAAAAAAGATTCATAGACTTGATGTGTGAATGGAGCCTTGGGAAATTGGATGTAACAAAGTGTAGCTTTTTAGGGAGAAACTAAACCAAAAACAGAATTTGTGCTCAGAAATTGAAATCGTAACTAATCCTCCAAGGAAGGAATCCAGTACTTTCTTCTCTCTCTTTATCCGCTAGAGGGAGCACGTTACCTACCACATGGAAGCCTTTCCCAACAGCATCTGAGCCTGAAGCCCTTTAAAATGATGAGTTAATGGAGCAACCACCTGAGCCAAGGCCACAGCCTGTATGTTTTGATTTAAATAGAGAGTTAAAAAAGGCCCCAGATCAAATCAAGTGGTAGCCAAAAGGAATGATCAAAATGTGGTTCACATAGTCTGTCAAACTCTGTAACAGAAGAATAAAAATGAAAGGAAATCAATTTTTATTCATTAACTGCAAAAAGAATAAGATCTATCACGAACAGGGTGTATATCCACTCATTTTTTAATCTTTGGGCGCTTGGATTACGATTCTTTAAAAATCATATGGACGTGTCATTGCTTGATTGTTTACAAATCAAAGTTTGCCAATATTCATTTGTTTGCACACTCTCTTGCATGCTTGACCCAGATCATTGGTGAATCATAATATTTTGCTTTTCATGAAAACGTCTTTCTAGCTCATATTCACGACTGGAGTCTGTAAGGTATAGGCGGTCACTATAAAACCAGCGTTGAGCCTCTGTCGAAGCGATGAGACGAGAAGCATAAATAGCGAGAAGCATAAATAGCACAGCAATCCTCTAACAGAGCCAGTAATCCGCTCACCTAGGGGGTCCGCAGCGAGTGCTGCCTATGCATCACTGCATGTCAAAGGGCAGGTTCCTTCCTGGGGACTCTTGTGACTTCCTGGAACACTCAGGTATGACCCATTGCTGCTTAAATCAAGATTATTTTATCATTAAGAACAATTTTAGAAATGTCTTTAGTATTTTATTGTATATGTATAAACAGTAGAATGTTGTATGGAATTTTTCATGTTGTTTAACATTTCAGTGGCTCGAAGCTATGAACAAAAGTCTTTCTATGGTTCAAATTCAAATCCAAGGGGGCCCCTGTGTTAAAGCTGGCTCCCTCTTGAAAGGCTAATTAGAGACCCAGTCGGAGGCCGTCAAGGAAAATGGTGACTGCTGAGAGGGGAGCAGGTACCTGTCTGAGAAAGTGCAATGCACAGAGAGAGTAGGGTGCTTTGCTCTCAAAACCCAAAGAGGCAGAGGTGCCCAGACAATCCTCACGAGGCTTGGCGCTTCCTGAAAGAAAGAGGAGGGCACTCCTCCCCTTGATTAGATGTCTGCTTCTTCAGGGACTTGTGGATCTGACATTCTCCTTAAGCAGGGGGAAAGTTAATAGGAATGACCTGGCATCTCAGGGACTGCCAGGTAAGGCGGGGACTCAGGGCTATTTGGTGTTTCCAGGAGGGAGGGACGATGGGTTCCATGTGTCCTTGCCTGGGGATGCTGCAGAGGGGAGATGAGATTCAGAGTTATAGAGTTGTTGGCAAACCAAGCAAGGGAAGCGAAGAGGCGAGCAGAGGAAGGCCGTGTGAGTGTGCGAGCTGAGCCTCAGCAGCAGAGGTGGCCAAGCTTAAGAGTGAACCATCCATGCCCAGGAAAGCTTGGAAGGCTTGAGCACGGCTTGAGCAGGGCAGGTTGGAGCCATTGTCCACCCCTAATGACAGCCATCCAGATAAGCAGCTATGGCCAACCAGGGAGACAACTGCAACCTCTCCCGGTTAAGTAAGGAGATATTTATTCTTCTCAAGGCACTGGAGGAGCTAGCAACTAGAAGAGGGAAAGGGGAAAGTTTCGCAAAGAGCAAACCATGCTGGTTCCCCAAAAGGCACACATGGGAGCTGTATAGCAGGACCTTGCCAATGCTGGGGTCGTGGGGGAAAGCTCCGGATTAAATTTGTGGTTTAATTTTTAAAAATGAACAGAAATGAGTCTTTAAAAATGAAACATGACTCTGTGATAACCAAAATTTGTTGGAAGTTACAAAATATGACCAGTAGTCATGAAGGGACTCAACTCCCAGTAAGAAAGGGAAGATTCAACACGGTGTGTCTGGAGGCCATTTCCAGAACAAATCAGAATCGCTTCATGTTCAAATCCTTACAATTTTTCCTTAAAAAACATCAGCCAAGTATATTTTAAACAAATTTTAGAAAAAAATAAATAAGAAGAGATGGCGTTCACTTCAGTTCAGTAAGGAATCAAGTATGGCGTCCCGGTAAGGCACGTACTGGCTGCTCGTGCACCCAGGCTCAGTGGCTCGTGTTGTTATCCTGCCAACTGCATTCTGCTAGGTTCCAGGCAGACAGCTTGGAGCTCTGAGTGAGTCTTCTTTCACAGGGCTAGTCCATCCACCGATATGACAAGCATGCCCTCTCAAATCTCTCTCTTCTAACCCGAACCACATGACCTGACAGGAACCCAGATCTTTGGCCTCCCATGTTTAGCCACTTGCTGTAACCCTTTGGGCCAATGATGTAACCCCCTTGTTTTCTCATTGACAAAACTCAGGGGTGACTCTATGAGCCTTTTGACTCCTCTCATAGTAAGTAAGAGACTTACAGGGCTCACTATCGTGAGATGTGGAACAAGACAGAAAAAAAATTCAAAATATGTTTCAGTGGACTCGTGGGAATGTAAAGAGTAACACAGATAGAAGGCGATGAGAAGCATATGAAAAACCTGGTGTGAGAAGTGAGCGAGTTTCAGGACAGCTGGTTTGGTGAGACGTTGCAGTAAAGTTAAGCGAAGGAAGGCAATTAGCTCCTGGGTGGCTAAGGGCTTCATAATGCGAGACTTTATAACTATATGTGAAACGATTCCTTGGGGATCTGAGAAAAGAAAGCATGCAGGGAGGCTCAGGAGAGAGAGAAACAGTTTACAAGTTTGGGAACTAAATAGCAAAATGGGGATGATAGTTTAGGGGCAGCACAAGAAGGGCATTCACGTAGTGTGATAAAATTTAGCATTCAAGCCGGCTGTGCAAGTGGAGGAGTCTCCTGAAACAGACAGAGGACAAGACAAGCAACGAGCACCACAGCACTGTGGGCATCACAAAGCATTCTCATGTGGTCCTCACGCTGCCCTGGGAGGCAGCAGGGAGACCAGAGGGGGTCAGAGGCCAGGGGCAGGGGCCGGTCCCAGAAACTCGGTCCCTGTGTCCAACGAAGAGGATGTAAAAACACGTATTCCGAGCTTGGGGAAACTCCAATTTCCTTCCATCTCCTAAAACTCCCGGTAATCTTAAATACAGAACACGTGATGAGAAGAAGTCATTAAAAATGTACAGCTCACACACCAACTGCAGTGACACACAAGGGGGGAGCATGAAGTATTTAAAAACCATTAATAGGAAACAGCCAAAAGTATTTTCCTGGAGGGAAAACAGGAATCTCAAACTAACAGCAGGCAGGAATGCCTTTGTGCGTGTTTAGAGGGCTGTAGTAGCGGAATTACATGGCACAACTCTCTCACCCTCACTCCTGACAACGTCCATCTGTCCTTTGGACAACGAGGAGTGTGTTTGTCGGGGGGGAACTCTTAGCGAGTGCTCTCAACCCGCTTCGTCAGTGTTATCCTATTCCCAGCTACGGATTATTGGTCTACTTTCTTTCTGAACCCTGAGTGTGCGTGGGAGGGCTTTGTGTGTGTAGATAAATACATTTGTACTAGATAATAACCTGTATTAGTTTCCTGTGGCTGCTGCAGCAAATTATGACAAACTGGGGGACTGAAAACATTCGCAATTTGTTTTCTCGCAGTTCTCGTGGCCCAAAGTCTGAAATCAATGTCTCTGGACCAAAATCAAAATGCTAGCAGGCATATGCTCCCTCTGGGGCTCTAGGGGAGAACCTGTTCCTTGCCTCTTCCAGCTTCTGGTGGAATTCTGGAAGCTTCTGCTGGCATTCCTTGGCTTGTGGCCATGTCATTCTAATCTCTGCCTCTGTCTTCTCATCACCTCCTGTGTGTGTGTGTGTGTGTTCATGAAACTCTCCCTCTGCCTCTCTCTCACAAGGATACTCGTGATGGCATTTAGCACCCACTCAGATAGCCCACCCATCTCAAGATCCTGAGTCACACCAACAAGACCCTTTTCCCTGAATCCTGAGTGTGAGTGAGTGAATGTGTGTGTGGATAAATATCTTTTGCTATTCAGTTAGTGTGCAGCTGACTGAGTCTCGTTAAGGGTCTAGACCCCCCACCCCCGCCTCGGAAGTAGAAAAGAATGGCCCTCTGCTGTCACACTACTGTTTGATGACCACTGAGCGACTGTGTACCTCAGTCTACCACCTCAGTCCTGTCCCTCACGTCTCCTGCCCTGTGGTGTCATCTCTCGTGTGGTGACCTTGAAGTCACAGTTCACTGTTGACTCTTGAATCGGCGACCAAACTTCTCTAATTCTCAGTTGTGAGAACCCCAAGTACACAGAAGCACAGTACCCAGCCCCAGGGGTCCCTTAAGAGCGTGAGTGGCTTTCTCTGGGTGCTGGACCCTTGACCTCTGAGGCTCTCTGGTGCCAGAGAGTCTGCAGTCACAGCGTTTCAGGAGCCTCCATCCTAGAAGCTGATCTCACTCCTCTGGTAAACAATCCTTCTTATCTTAGACCCTGGGATGGTTGCTTATCAGGCAGCACAGTCACTGACCCCAAGCAGGGAAACAACTGCTCGTCTGGTAGGCCCTAGGAAAATTCCTCAACCGTAGTAAGACTGCAAAACAATAGCCAAGAACTCTGCAGCTTGGCCTTGAAAGAATAACTGTGATTAAAGACTCAGTCCCCACTGAAGACAAGTGTGGAGAGTTCAAATATGAACACAGTAGGCCTGCAGAAAGAAGACGGCGGGCCCCACGAACACGGCTTTTTCCTGTGAGCCTGGACATGCCCAACTTCTGAAGCTCCAAAAGGAGAGTTGATCCGACTAAAACAGATGCTTAGAGACGGAATTCTCAGACTTCTGTCGCTGAAGGTCTTCATTCTGTCATTCCCTCTCCTTGTTTGCTCACATTCCAGCAAAGTGTCTCTACCATTGTGTAGATGACGTGACATTATGATGTGACGTACAATTGTGACAAAGATGAAGAAATATACATTTTATAGTGAAAAAAACCTACAGAATGGCTACTTTGGATATGAATAATCTTCACAAGACGGATTTCTTAGGGAGGATTTTAGGAACAGTACACTGATTTTTTGGTTGACTTGTTTACATAGTTCCTATGTAACTAGTTTAACATAGTTTAACTATGTAACTATGTAACTAGTTTAACATAGTTTATATAGTACATAGCTTATTTCATTAGCCCCACCAAACCTCAGTTACTTTGCTACTTGGTGTGGGACGGTAGCTTTGAGTCCTAGGTTGGAAGTGAAGTTACCTGTTCTAGTCCAATCTCCTTTAGACACTAATCTCTGTTAGTTAATTGGATAGATTCTGACTCTTTGTGACCCTGTGGACAGCAGAACAGAACCCTACCCCGTCCTTTTGTGTCATCCCCTCATCTTCTGGCGCTCTATCGGACAATGCTCTGTTGCTATTCATGGGGTTTTCATGGCCAATTTTTTCAGAAGTGGGTGGCCAGGTCCTTTTTCCTAGTCTGTCTAGTCTGGAAGCTCCTCTGAAACCTGTCCACCATGGGTGACCCTGCTGGTATTTGAAATATCAGTGGCATAAATTTTTTCTCTTTGAAGGACTCTTAAATCTGACCTTTGGGCCTATATTTAGAGTAAAATTAAGTAAAAGGAATTTATTTGCTTTTGAAAGTGAAATAATACATAGCTTGTCCATTTTTACTCTTCTCCTTGTAAATAAAAAAATCTAGAAGTCTTTATTGGTTCCTAATCTCTCCTCCCCTTGATGAATAATTTACCCTCTTTCTCCCCCTTTCTACTATCACACGATATTTGTATTTCACCATAGAGTTTAAGAGCTTGAGTTCTGGGGTCAATGTCTCTGGATTGAAATTCTGGATCTAGTCTTCTTAGTTATGTGATCTTGGGCAAGCGTCTTAACCTCTCTGGACTTTGGTTCTCTCGTGTGTAAAGTGGGGATAATAATAGTATGTCCCTTAAAATATCACAGTGAAGATTAGAGCTTGGTTCATAGAAAGCTCTCAATAAATGTAAGCTGGTCATATTCCTTTCTTTGAATATATGACATACTGTTTCTTGTATTGACTGATCTATGTTTGACTCCATCTCTCCCACTAAATTGTGAGCTCCCGAAGAAAGAGATGAGACTGTCTTCTCCCCCTTTACATCTCTCCTATACGTCTAGCACAGTGACAGTCTAGTCTATCACGTCTAGGACATGATAGAAACCCAATAAGTGTTTGTAGAACTAAATTATCTCAGGCATTTGAAAAATCTATGCACATAATCCTATGATGTTTCAAATTAATATTCAGAAATCCAGTCTGTTGCAAAAGCCTATTTTATTTTTTAAATTTTATTTTATTTTCTGAGGAAGATTAGCCCTGAGCTAACATCTGCTGCCAATCCTGCTCTTTTTGCTGAGGAAGACTGGCCCTGAGCTAACATTCGTGCCCATCTTCCTCTACTTTATATGTGGGACGCCTGCCACAGCATGGCTTGACAAGTGATGTGTAGGTCTGAACCCTGGATCCAAACCCGTGGACCCAGGGCCACCAAAGCGGAATGTGTGAAATTTACCACTGTGCCACTGGGCTGACCCCGCAAAAGCCCATTTTAAAGGAAAAAATGTCACCTGAAAGACCACACTTGAATCATTCCTTCCTCCTGATGCCTACGAGTTCAACCTTAAACCAGACTTCACTTGCCGGCTATTTGCATTTGGGTCTCCGGACATTATCCACGAGCTTGCTGGTCAACCCTGCCCTGTGCCCCTGATACTGTCAGAGCTGACTTTCCCCTTGAGGCTTACACCAGATCATGTCTTCCTGCAGAATGTGTGGAAACTTCCAAACCAGCTGCACTCTGATTCTCATAGCTAAACAATGAGGACCTCCAACTCTCTTAGGACTCAGTCTCTGTGTAATTTGAGGTCAAGTTTGCAAGGTTTACATCTCATGAGTTCCATTCTACTTATCATAGAAACAAATAATAAATTGTATGATGCTGTTAAGTTTGAAAGCCCATCCAGGCACCCAGTTTCAGCAGTAACCCTCGCTAAGAGGTCTTTTTGTTTTTTTTTTTTTTAATGTTCTCTGGAGGCATCTGGCTGAACCCCCTGAGCAGCTGGAGCAGGCGAGGCAGGGCATGTGCAGTGACAATGTCACATTCCCCTATTTGTTCAAAGCCAAATTCAATCTGCTTGTGAGCTTTCTCTCCCCAGCCCGAGTCCGGTCTGGGGGGACTCCTCTTCCTGAAGGTCATTCAGGGAGGAGTTACTGCAGTTAAGGACATCAGGGAATAGGCATTTTTGGTGACAAAGTCCTCCTTGTCCAAGTCCTGCAGGTGGGCACCTGTGGGCCCTCCAGCCGAGCGGAGGCACAAGAGCCCTCCAGAGCTGGCTCTCCCTTCGCGCCGTCTACCCAGACTTCATCCAGTCCCTGTTGGCGCCCCCACTAGAGTTCAGCATTTCTACTTAGCGGGAGACTCTGGGCTTCTTCTGCTCTTGAGAACCAGCTCCTTCTCATCTGTCCCCTCCCGTTAACTTCCTCTTGCCCTGGTCTTAAAGGTTTGCTCCAGGGCGTCTTCCAGGCCAGGCTGTCAAACACAAAGTCCTCTTCTGTCTCCCTTGTGAGCAACGCAAGCCCCTAGGAGGAAGCTGCTTGGATAAAACGTGTAAGGAAGAGAGAACAAAATCCCCACTCTGTGCGGACTCTCACACAATAGGAAGAACAAGATGGAATTTGATGCCTCTACAAACGATTCTGTTGTGCATCTTTCTAAAGTCTCTGGCCTCAGTATGGCTTCTCTTTCAAGCCAAACTCGGAAACGCGGGCAGCAAGGCCTGCTGCAAGGAGACAGATGGGCAGGGGGAGCGTCAGCTGGACTCGTGTCCACTGTGCAGCCATGAGGGGTTGCCAGAATCTTGCTTTTTTGGGACAGTGGAAACCTCCAGGGGAGTAGATTGTGACCAGTATCTGGGCTGATCACACAGTTATTAATAATATTAACACATTTAAAGAACAGTAGCAACATGCCAGTAACAGTGTAATTTTTCATCTGACAGAAGCTTAACAAGTGCCAGACAAATGAGAATCAAGAATTAATTGCATCTGCCTTAAGGAGATTTTTTTTTTGAGGAGGAGGATTAGTCCTGAGCTAACATCTGCTACCAATCCTCCTCTTTTTGCTGAGGAAGCCTGGCCCTGAGCTAACATCCGTGCCCATCTTCCTCTACTTTATACGTGGGACGTCTACCACAGCATGGCTTGATGAGCGGTGCCACCTCTGCACCCGGGATCTGAACCGGCAAACTCTGGGCCGCCGAAGCGGAACGTGCGCACTTAACTGCTGCGCCACCGGGCCGGCCCCAAGGAGATTTTTATATGATGACTTTCTCAGGACATATTTATCAATCTAAATATTTTGTGTCTTGGCTGAGAAAATTGAGAAACAAGAAGCATATTTTTAATTTGAAAATTCTTCCTAGAAATTGTTGGGTTTTTTTTTTTTTTACTATTTTGGAAATGTGTCTTCCCTCATTTAAACTATAGGACATCTCCTCTTTAGGCAATTATTTTATTCACTGTGGAAAGAGGAATCTGGAAACAATAAAATGAAAGTCATGGATCTGCTGATTTAACATTTGTTTCCTTTTGAGTGAAAGAATCAATTAGACTGTAAGAAAAGGGTTTTTCTCTTGTGCTAAATATTTCTCTTTCTCACAAACGAAGTGGCGATTTGGACACAAAAGGGAAAATTGAACTGAATAAAAGTATCAGAATTTACTCTGAGAACAAAAAAATCTTTTATCTCAGGAAAGTGTTTATTGACATTCTGTGAAAACTGCAGTGACTTCTTGCAGTTTTTGTGTGGTTCATTTCCCAAGAACGTGCAGTCTACTAGAAACAAAGACATCAGCCTATCTTTAATAATCACAGAGTGATGACCATAGGGCTAGCCTATAATTCATGCTCAATAATTACTTGTTGAGTTGCATTTTTAATACTATAAGCCAATATTCTCCTAAATATGTTCTGTTGAGAATTAGGGTCTTTAGATAGATGCTCATGAAACATGGGCTCTGTGGTCAGATAAATTTGCAAAACTACATAGTATAGTCCTGTGTTGGAAATTTGGAATTTCTGCACTCGCGTTAAATTAGGCTGTGAAATGTCATGTGGTTAAAATGTTAGCTTAGTTTAACCCAGTGGTTTCCCAAACTAATTTGATCATAGAGTCATACTTTAATATAATATAAATTAACATACCATAGGACTATTGGAAAATCTAGTAAAAGTAAATTATTAAGAGATTCCATCTTCTAATTCCAGCCCCAAGTGGAACATCCAGGACTGTGGTTCAGACTCAACTGAAATTTAAAGATAATTTGTGGAAATATTGGGACAAAGAATTAAAATATGAAAAGTATTGTATCCATACCTATTTCCTATTCTAGCTTAGAGATTGTAGCTGTAGTCACTTGTGTACCTGGAAGACGTCCAAAGGAAGATACATGTAATAACTAAGCATATTAAAGCAAGAAAAGACCAAGAATATAATATTCTTTATCCAATGCATTTAGTCAAATCAAGGTTATACAAAACATTTTTAAGATATTTGAAGGAAACACTTCCACTGAAATATCTCTTTGCTTCCACCTCCCACCTCCGAAATGAAAATATAGTTTTCATAATCTATGTTCAGTATATGTCAAGTGTGTAGAAACTAAATTCCTGAGGGCTGTGTGCCACAGATGGACTTCTAAAGATGTGTGCAAAATTCTGCTTCTAAGGGTTTATCCCTTACTGTATTTGTATGTGCAAAATGATGTATATGCACATTTATTGTAGTATGTAACAGCAAAGGATTGGAAACAAATAATCATCAGTAGAAAACTGGTTCAGAAAGTATGATACACCCTCTGATTGTTAACAGGGATGTTCAAATATTTTCAGCGCTCTCTGGGCCCATGTGGTTGTACGTGGCCATGCGACTCCTTCTGTCCAATGTAGTAAACAGAACTGACATCTGCCACTTTTAGACTGTCGTTGCTGCGTAATTCTCTCTAGACTTCTCTTTCCTAATGCCAAAGTGGCCAGATAGTGGATGCTCCATTTGTGTTGACCCCACGGTGATGTAGATCCCAGACAGAAATAGAATTCCCAGACAGCTCATGATAAACATGTGACACGAGCTGGAAATAAACCTTTGTAGTTTGAAGCCTCTGAGATTTGGAGGTTGTTACTGCAGCATATCCTAGGCTAACCTGACAGCCTGTCCATTTAATTGAATGTGAGGCAGCTATAAAAAGGAAGGGAACAATTATTTAGTAATAAATAATGACGTTCAATGTATATTGTCCAAGATATTTGTTGACTGAAAAAATCAAGGTGCAGAACAATATATATAGCATGCAATTAAAAAGCGTGTATGCGTTTGCCATGTTTGTTTTATATAACATGGAACATCTCCGGGAATATAGTCAAGAAACTGGAAATTTTGATTGCCTCTAAGGAAAACAACTTGATGAAGGACAAGGATGGAAGATGATGTTATATTGTTTATACATTTAAATTTTCAATTATGAGAAAATATTATATGTTACAAAATTAAATTTAAAAAAGTGTATGCAAGGATTTTATATGAATCCTTCAAGCGCCGGGGCTGGCAAATGTGACATTAAAATGAGATCATTGTGCCTCTAATCTGAGATTTTATTTCTATTGTAATATTATTCAAGTTGGGTCATAATTAAAGGCTAGAAATTAAGTAAGGAGGAAAGAAAGGCTTTAGTCTCATGGTTATCTAAAATTTGAGAAGAAAGTCTCTGAACATTAAGTGATTGAAGTTTGTTATTTTAATTGTAAATGCGTGTGTCCTATATTAGTCAGGATATTCTTGTTCGTAAATAAAACTTTTGATTGGCTAAACAGAAAACTAAGTTCAACGATAATAAGAAGAAAAATTTAAAATCTTATGGGTAGGTCAGGTTTCACATGCAATATATCAGGGTCCCAGGCTCTGTCATTCTCTTGCTTTATCCTCTTTCACGTAGACTCATGGGTATCAACTTATTATTTTAAAAACTGTTTATAGATCTAATGGCCATTGTAAAGTAAGTTCTTCATGTCCTTAAATCAGGAGTCAACATGCTATGGCTGACAGGCAAAACCTGGTCTGTTGACCATTTTTTATAAATAAAGTTTTATTAGAACACTATCGTTCCCATTCATTTAGGCATTGTCTACACTGCTTTTGCTCTACAGTGACAGAGTTGAGTAGTTGTGACAGAGGTAGTATGGCCTGCAAAGCCTAAATATTTACTATCTAGCCTTTTATAGAAAAAGTTTGTCAATAGTACCGTAAATACATAGCAGCAAAAAGTAGTGCTTAGTGCCTGTTCAAATGGGGGACAAACACAAGCATTATCTCTCTTATCCTCTGATAACTCAATAAAATGATGTCAAGTGAGTAGACTGCAAGGTGGACTATGAAAGGATGAAATAATTTAATACATTTTCTGGAAGGTAAAAAGGGGCCGGGAACTTAAAAACAGAATAAAAATTTTAGAAAAGCAGCACACCACAATATAACTTACAGAACCCAGGAAGTTTCCAGACTAAGGGTTTTCAAATATAAAGAAGGGCATTAATGGGATGGAGAGGGTACTTAAAAAATATGGAGTCAAAAGTATGATCCATAGGGGCTGGCCCCGTGGCCGACTGGTTAAGTTCACGTGCTCCGCTGCAGGCGGCCCAGTGTTTCGTTGGTTCGAATCCTGGGCGCGGACATGGCACTGCTCATCAAACCACGCTGAGGCAGCGTCCCACATACCACAACTAGAAGAATCCACAAAGAAGAATATACAACTATGTACCGGGGGCTTTGGGGAGAAAAAGGAAAAAATAAAATCTTTAAAAAAAAAAAAAGTACGATCCATAAAAAAATCAATAAATTGAACTTAGAACAATTTTCTTAAAAGTTTTTTCTGGAAAGACCCTGTTAAAAGAATGAAAAGATAAGCCACAGGACTGGCAGAAAACATTTTCAAATCACATATCTGTCAAAGGACATGTATCCAGAATATATAAAGAACTCTTTAAACAATAGTAAGAAAGGAAACAATTCAATCACAATTTGGATAAAGATATTAGCAAAGAGGATATACAAATGGCAAATAAGCACATGAAAAGATGTTCAATACCATTAGCCATTAGGGAAATGCAAATTAAAGCTATTACATACCTATTACAGTGATTAAAATAAAAAATTCTAACAATACTAAGTGTTGATGAGAATGCAGAGAAACTGGGTTTCTCATACACTGCTTGTGGGAATGTAAAATGGTACAGGCACTCTGGAAAAAAGGTTGGCAGTTTCTTAAAAAGTTAAACATAGAGTTAGCATACGACTATGTGATTACATCTGTGGGTATTTGTCCCAGAGAAATGAAAATTTATGTTCACGTGAAAACCTGTGCACAAATATCAATAGCATCTTATAGCCTCAAACTGGAAACAACCTAAATGTTCTTCAATGGGTGCCTGGATAGACAGACTGTGGTAATCCATACAATGGAATACTATTTAGCAATAAAAAGGATCAAATTATTAATAAAGAAACAATTTGGATGAATCTCAAGGGCATTCAATTGAGTGAAAAAATCCAATCTCAGAAAGTCATGTGCTCTATTATTCCATTTATATAACATTCTAGAAATGACAAAATTATAGTGGGAGAGAATAAATCAGTAGTTGCCAGGGATTAGGGTGGGATGGGAAGGTGACTATGAAAGGCTTCATCATGATGATGATGGTGATCATCATGATGATGGTGATGATGGAACAGTTCTATATCCTGATTGTGTCGGCAGTAACACTAATCTACACATGTCACAAAATTTCATAGAACTATGCACCAAAAAAAAGAATGCATGTAAAATTGTTAAAATCGAAATCTATATTATTTACTAATGGTGTTATACCAATGTCAACTTCTTAGCTTTTATAATGTTATGTAAGATGTTATCATTGGGGGAGGTGGGGCAAGGAGTACGGGGGAACTTCCTGTATTATTTTTGAAATTTCTTGTGGATCTAATATTGTTTCAAATCGAAAGTTAAAATAACAGGGTGTTAATTAAAAATCTGGTTACAAAACGACTTTGTCAATTGGCTTTTCACACTCATCTCCCATACACCTCCAACCTTAGAATTCTTCTCTAAAAAATAATTAAAGCACTGCCTGGGGTGAATCCAGGCTTGTACGGTAGACATCACCAAGCTCTCTTTCCATTTGGGAGATTTTTGCTTGCTTACCCTAAACTGGAGCCTTCCCTGTGGGAAAGTGACATACACAGCAGAAAAGGAAACCCACACCAGTTACCTTGAAACGTTAAACATGAAATATGAATTAAATGTAAAAGACAACCAAAGATGACTACACATATGAAGAAAACCAGCAGCTTGAAAGATCAAGAAAAAGAAATAGAACTGGCTCTAAAGGAAACGGTAACCAGAGAACCAAAGAAAACTTAAAAACAAAATCCATGAAATTCTACTTCTTGTCCTTAAGGAGAGCTGTGAAGATATGGTATCCATAAAATAAGAATCGGACAATCAGAAAATAGAAAAAAGAGCTCTGAGAAATAAAATCTATGATTGCCCCACCCCCTCTGTCAAATTTTTTAGAAGGGTTTAAATTACAATCAGAAAATTTTCTCAAGCATAAAGGAAAATGAAAAAAAAAAGATGGAAATTTAGAGAGGAAAAATGAAACAGAAGGTCAACACAAAATATCAACAAGCTGACTTGTAAGAGTTTGAGAAAGGAGAGAATGAAAATGAAATTCAAGGGAAGGGGAGAAAATTGAGGGAGAGGACATAAGAAAAGCACTAAGAGAATTTCCCAGAGCCAAAGAGCCTCCTGATGGAAGCAATCCACCAAGTGCTGAGCAGACTGAAAAAAACTCCACCTCACCAAGATATAACTTTATGAAGATTCAATACCCCAAAGATAAGGCTGAAACCACAAACTTCTTCAGAGAGTTAAAAAAAACACTCAGGCCACCAAAAAGGAAAACAAATCAAACTGGTACGTAAGAGTTTTCATCAGTAAAACATTTAGAGAAAATGAATTTTAACCCAGAATTCTATGCTTTAGTCAATTTAATCAAATCTAGGGATAGAACGAAGACCCTGTTGAATAATGAAGGTCTCAGAAACTTCACTTCCATGCATCATTTTCATGAAAGTTATTTGAGGGTATAATCTAGCAAGATGGTAATATAAACAAAGAAAAAGAAAGAAATGGGATAAAAGGAACTGGGAACTAACCCATGAGTCAGTCAGGCAAAGAGAATCCTTGCATGGCAGTTGGATGGCAAGCCGGGAAGTGAAGTACATAGACCCTAGAAGATTGTCTTAAGAAGAATCAAGGAACAGTTTCCAAGCAGTAAGTAGTGTGACTATACATTGCAAGATGGTATTAGAGACATGATGAAGAAAAAAACCAAAAACCACTGAAAGATATGCTTGACTATGAAAATCTTGAGAAATTGAGGAAATAAAGGAAGTAAAATAACACCATAAAGGGAAGTAGAGAAAGGGGAGAGGTGGTGTAAGTGAGTTATATCCTCAGAGAATCTTCAATTGGAAAATTGAAAATAGTAATTTAGGCATTACTCAAAGTTAGAAAAGTAAAATACTGCTAAATTAAAAATAAGAGATAGTTGAAAACAGTTTACTCTAGGAAGTGGGGTTAAAGAGACATTTGTACAGAAGGTGTTATTTTTCACTATGAGGCCCTCAGTATTATTTTTTCCATGTGTATGTTTGTTATACAAAATTAATAAAGAAAAAGAAACATTTCAGTGTTTGCGGTATTCATTTAACAGCTTTACTGGAGTTTAATTGACATTCAAAAAAGTGCAAATATTTAAAGTATACCATTTGATAAGTTGACATGTACACCCTCATGGAACCATCACTACAATCAAGATAACGAACATATCCTTCATCCCCAAAAGTTTCCTCATGTCCCTTTGTTATCCCTCACTCTCTCGCTCACCCCTCCCCATCCCCCATAGCTAGGCAATCACTGATCTACTTTCTGTCATGACACACCAGTTTTCATCTTTTAGAATGTTATATAAATGGAATCATGGTATATACACTTTTTGTCTGGCCTATTTCACTAAATTGAATTCCATTGTGATTCATCCATGTTGTAGTGTGTCTTAATAGTTCATTCCTGTTTCATTGCTGAGTAGTAGTCCATTGAATGGATATACCACAGTTTGTTCCTTCACCCAGCTGATGGCCATTAGGGTTGTTTTCAGTTTTTAATCCTTACAAATACTGGATATTCATGTACAAGTTTTTGTATGGACATGTATTTTCATTTCTCTTGGAAATACTTAGGAACGGAATGGCTGGATTACATGGTAGGTGCACACACACACACACACACACACATATATATATATATATATATATATATTATATTTAGTATGTTTTCTGTTTTTCTTAAGAAACTGCCAAATTGCTTTCCAAAGCAGCTGTACCATTTTATGTTCCCATCCATGTGCTGAAGAGATTTAATTGCTCTACCTCTGTGCCTATCGTCAGAATGGTCAGTCATTCTAATTTTAGCCATTCCAACCGGGGTGTAGTTGTATCTCACTGCGGTTTTAATCTGCATTTCTCTGATGGCTGAACAGCTTTTCATGTGCTTAGTCATCCTTCTCAGTGAAACCATGTTTCTTTGCACATTTTAGAATTAGATTGTTTGTTTTCTCATTCTGGAGATATGATTTGCTTTACCCTATTAAACTATGTTCTTTTTTTTTTTGCCCTTTGCCTCTCCTATTCCCCTTCTGCACACTCCAGTAGAGTGTAGAATAGAAATTAAGATACTACTTAAAAATAAAGTTAGGGGCCAGCCCCGTGGCCGAGTGGTTAAGTTTGTGTGCTCCTCTTTGGTGGCCCACGGTTTCACTGGCTCAGGTCCTGGGCGCGGACATGACACTGCTCATCAGGCCACGTTGAGGTGGCGTCCCACATGCCACAACTAGAAGGACCCACAACTAAAATATACAACTATGTACTAGGGGGATTCGGGGAGAAAAAGCAGGAAAAAAAAAAAAAGAAGATCGGCAACGGTTGTTAGCTCAGGTGCCAATCTTCAAAAATAAATAAATAAATCAAGTTAAATTGAACCCACTTGGGGCTGATCAACTTGAGCACCCAATTCTAAGTCACTGAAGCGGATGCCCATTTATTGGGTGGAAGTATTCATCTGGAAAACAGAGGGCGACCCTCCTGTTTCTTTACCCGCTTCTTGGTCTGAAGGTAGAATGTCTAGGGCTCCTCAGGTCTCTTCAGGGAAGAAAACAGCAGGTGTGTCGAAAGGTCTTCTCACGTCGATTCTGAGTTTGTGTCAGATCAGATAACTGGTTCTGCGGTTACTGGGCCTGGGGAGTCCCCGGAGAGCAGGGCCAGGTCTGAACCTGCGTGCGGGCTGATGAGCAGGCGGTCGTTGCAATGGCCCCACCTGCCTGGCTGGGCAGGAAGTTCCCGCTCCTGATTCTCTGCTCAGTAGTATCACACAGTTGCCAGTTGGTTCGGCTCCTTTTGGGTTGTGTGTCGATTTGTGGGTCAAGGCACAATTGGCCGGTTTGTCTATAATTCCTTATCAAACATTCCTTCCTCCTTTTCCTGTTTCTCTGACATGGGAACTTTGGAATACTTTTTAGGTCTCCTCAGACACAATTTGCCCAGTATAGATCATTCTTAGATGTAATTAGTATCACCCAGTGTTTTACAAACATCATCCTAAGCGTATTCATGTTTAAAACATGGTACAATTCAAATTATTAGCAAAAGAATTAGACACATTTGGGATTAAGGTTTCTTATGGGCATTCTGGTGCCCTCTGAGGGCACCTGAGCTAACCAGACCAGACCTCACCCCAAGATCCTCCTCCTCCACCCGTCCCTCTCCCCATCCTCAGCCCCAAACACAAATGGCTCTGTCCTTTAAAACCTTATGTTCTGAGTCAAGAGCCAGCACATACACATGTAAGTAAGTTTCAGCATTTAAAGGACAGTGTTAAAAGTCATCCAGAATTTTTTTTTTGAGGAGGAGGATTAGCCCTGAGCTAACATCTGCTGCCAATCCTCCTCTTTTTGCTGAGGAAGCCTGGACCTGAGCTAACGTCCATGCCCATCTTCCTCTGCTTTATATGTGAGATGCCTACCACAGCATGGCTTTCCAAGCGGTGCCATGTCCATACCCAGGAACCTAACTGGCGAACCCCGGGCTGCCGAAGCGGAACATGTGCACTTAACCGCTGCACCCCTGGGCTGGCCCCCAGAGTTTTTTATAAAGCAGTAATAGTGAGGAGATTTTGGGAAGTGTGTGATGTCAGGTTCAATAATTATTGGAGGATAACAGGAAATAAACTGTCAAATGGGGTTTATCCTGTAAAATCTGGAATAAATGCTTTCTGAAATTTACCCACGCTGCCTCGTGTTTCTTTGTTACCTGTTTCACTGAATGCAAAGCCCTGGCTTTAAATGACCCCGCGCCGCACTGATGATATTGAAAAGGACTGGAGCGCAGAAAAACCTTTATGATATTTTGAAAAAGAAAGTTCGGCCTCTGCCAGTTAGTCCCTATGTGACTCAGTCTCTCTGAAATTTAGTTTCTTCATCCACAAAAAGAGAATAATCCTTTCTCACGTAAGGTAGGATATTTGGAAGAATTTTGTAACGTAAAGAAAATTTTGGTTATCATCCAGATGGAATTTTTCTGTGACTAGCAAAGGGAAGCCCTTTTTTTTTTCTTTTTTCTCATGAGTTAAAGGAACATATCTCATTCTAAAACTCCTTGGAAGAAGTTGGGCCTTCTGAGTGAGCCGTGATGGCTCGAAACTGCTTACTCAGCCTTGAAGCTGGCGCTTCCCCGTGTTTGCAGTCTCTAGCTTGGTCTCCTGACTCTGATGGAGACATAGATGAAAGGAGGCAGAAGTCCAGCTTTGCTCCCTTTTAATGCTAAGTCCACACCACAGAGGAAATGAAGACAGAATTGCGAAGTCACCTGCTTGCTTCAGATCACTGCGGAATCAGACTGTCTCTTATCCCAGGTGCCAGCTCTTGAGGGCCCCAGGGTTTAACGCTGTGCATCTCCATTTGACCCCATCATTATTTAATCTGGCTACACTCCAGAACCATATAATAAACCGCAGTGGTAAAAACCTGTTTGACAACCATCTTGGTTTCTACCAAAAGCCTCTTTTGTTAAATCAGCATTTTAAACACGTAAGTTTTACAATGTTAGGTACAATATTAGCAGAGGAAAAAATTAGTTTATGCAATTTTATTTAATCTTTTTGCCAATGGGTGTAGGGTAATGAACACATTGACCCAAATTTTGGAGCTTAAGCTGGACCGGTACATCACATAGAACACTTCCCCATTTATGAAGTAGTTCATATACACTATCGTCATTTTTTTTTGTTGTTTTTTGAGGAAGATTAGCCCTGAGCTAACATCTGCTGCCAATCCTCCTCATTTTGCTGAGGAAGACTGGCCCTGAGCTAATATCCATGCCCGTCTTCCTCTACTTTCTATGTGGGACGCCTACCACAGCATGGCTTTTGCCAGGCCGTGCCATGTCCGCACCTGGGATCCGAACCGGCAAACCCCGGGCTGCCGAAGCGGATGGTGCACACTTAACTGCTGGGCCACTGGGCTGGCCCCTCAGTTGGTATTCTTTATTGTCCTTGTGTCCTTGTACCAGGAGACCATTGCTTCAGCCATATATAAATACAGCTGAGGGTGGGGCAAGATAAGATTTTGTTGGGAAAATATTATTCATAATTTTTTTTTCTCAAAATAAATTCAAGGAAAAAGATTGTGACTTGGCTGGGGATGAGAGTGGAGGAAGAGTAAGAACAAATATGTAAACAGAGCCTGTCGTTTTTCCACATGGTGATGTCTGAAGCTTACATTCCTACAGAGTTGTTTGTACTCCTTGGGAGTCCTTTCCGCTTGTGAATTATGGTTCAGTAGTTCAGAAATTAAACTGCTTCCTCCTGGACCAGACTACAGAGGTTGATCATCTCATACTGCAGACAAATTATAACCTTTTAGAGCACCCAGGGCCCGAACCTCTCACCAGTATAGGTAGCAGTTGTGTCGCAATGCTCACCCAGGCCTTTCTGGAACTCCTGGGAACGGAGCATCAGACGCTGAATTTTCTACAAAGAGTATAGCCTATATTACCAGGCAAGACTTATCTTCTGGGGGCCTCAGGAAAGGGTAGGTCAAGGATCCTCCATCCCTTTCTTATAGCTGTAGAAAGCAAGGCATGTGGCAAGAGACAGAGCTACCTGGCAAGGTGGATGAGGAAAGAGCTCTTTTTCACTACGTCACTGTTGACCTCATTTGAACGAGACCTCTTCTCATCCCGGCTAAGGGAAAGGGAGTGGGTCCTAGACCCATAAATGAAAAGAAGAAAACCCAAGGTCTACTCTTTACCGATCCCATATTTGGATGGGTGGACCAGCAGGTCACTTCCCGAGACACTGCTCTATAGGGGGTGTAAAACCTCACTGGGAATGTTATAGGATGGAGAAAATTTTGTTGCTGGAATTCCTTCCAGGGAGAGAACTGTTAAGTGTTGAGAGGAACACTTTGATAACCTGCTTGGAATGTGGGGTGGGTTGGGGTATGCTCAGGGCACAAGATATAGTTGCTGACCTGCCTGCTAAGGAGAAATGGTCTTCTTAAGCTAAGCCTGTGTTTTGCTGAGTGGAGTATGCAAGTTGGAGCCAGAGAAGAATTGTGAGGATATTAGAGAGGCCCCCCCGTGCCACCAGTGGTCCTCCTGCTCTGCCCTTGGCCCAGCCTCTATCTACCACATGCCAAGAGTACTTTCGACCTGTGAGCCCTACGGGCAGAGGAGTTGGTCAGCCATGGCTGCTTTCATCTGGAACAGGTTCATGGCCTGGAAGGCGGCGTGGGCGGGCTGGCCCTGGTTCACTGTGCTGCAGAAAAAGTGAAGGAGGGGGTCTCCAGGAAATGTGGACTGGATCTCCCCAACTTCCACTGTTACCCTTCCTAGAGCCGCCAATAGCTCAGCATCCAAGTTACTGAAGGGTAAATCGGCAGAATTCTAAATCTAATCACTATCCATCCCCTCGCGCAGGCGTATGCAGGAGATACTCTCCTTTGACACAGATTCTGTCCATTTACAGTGTGTGAGCCGCGCTGGGCAGGCTGTGTCCTTATATGCCTTTACGGCCGTTTCTTCTTCTCCCTTCTGGGGAAGAAATCTTGCGTTCTCCCTCCTTCCAGAGCACAGGGTAGAGTAGCAAGGGGCATGTCAGAGAAACCAGCTCTCTATTTGCCAATGGCACTGTTCATGTAATCCTCATGTCCCTTTGGCCTAGAAGGAGACTTGGGCAATCGTGTTCTGCTGTGGTTCATGGCTCCTGACCCACCTGGCTCTCAGACTCCCCTCCCTGAGTGCTCTGTGCTGACCGAGGCCTCCACAGGTGTCCTGTCCATGGAGACCCTAAGCCCTGAGTACCAGGGCGTGGCTTCAGGCCTCAGGGCTGAGCACAGAGAACGAGGAGTGTTTATCTGACTGGGCCTATGAGATTTTACAATCCAATTCAAAGGATTTTAGAAGACACCACTTTTCTTATAATAAATGTCTTATTTTATCCTTTGGCTAATTAAAGATGTTGTAGAAAACAAAATGGAAAACATAACCTGACTTTTGAAAAAAAATTAACATGTTTAACCCAGATGTCGGCTAGAACCTCCTTGTAGTTTGAGAAAACACTTTAAGATTTTAACTGATTTTAGATCGAACTGAAATAATTGCTGCTTACATAGGTTTCTTTCAGATAGCTAATCTAATCTTATAATAATGTGGTGTGGTGTTCAGATCAACTTCTGTCTTGGTATATGTTTAATTCAGGGCACCATATTTTAAAAAAATGTTTGAAAATTTGAGATATATTTATTTATTTATTTATTAAAGATTGGTACCTGAGTTAACATCTGTTGCCAATCTTCTTCTTCTTTTTTTTTTTTCTTCTTCTTCTCCCCCAAACCCCTCAGTACATAGTTGTATATTCTAGTTGTAGGTCCCTCTGGTTGTGCTATGTGGGACGCCACCTCAGCATGGCCTGATGAGTGGTGCCAAGCCTGCACCCAGGATCTGAACCAGCGAAACCCCAGGCTGCTGAAGTGGAGCATGCAAACTTAACCACACGGCCACGGGGCTGGCCCCTGAGGCATACTTAGAAGAGGATGTTAAGAATGATTAAGAAGGGGCCAGCTCGGTGGCGCAGCATTCCGCTTTGGTGGCCTGGGGTTCCCTGGTTCGGATCCCGGGTGCGGACATGGCACTGGTCATCAAGTCATGCTGTGGCAGGCGTCCCATATATAAAGTAGAGGAAGATGGGCACGGATGTTAGCTCAGGGCCAGTCTTCCTCAGCAGAAAGAGGAGGATTGGCAGCAGTTAGCTCAGGGCTAATCTTCCTCAAAAAAAAAAAAAAAGAATGATTAAGGAGTAGGAAACCATATTAAAGAAGGTTTAGGAATTAGTTACCTTTTTCCTAGAAAACAAATCCTTAAAGGGGAAATGTTAGTAGTCTTAAAATATTTGGAAGACAACTAGATTTATTTTGCCCATATCAGGAAAGCACATTTGTATCAGATAAACAGAGAGCTATGGAAAAACAAATTTGACTCAGAATAAAGAACACAATTCCAGTAACTGTTATCTTCTAGAAATGAGATGCAGTGCTGAAGAAAGGAGCAAGCTTTCCTTCTCTAAAGTCATTCAGTCAATCCACAAATATTTTTTGAGGGACTAAGTTCCAGGCGTTGTTTTAAGTACTGAGATATAGCCATGAGTCAACTCAAGAAAAGGCCTCATCGCCACAAGCTGGGATTTTATAGGAAATTTTGGATCTGAATGGGAAAACTAAATTATGTTATTTCTATGGGATTTTTTCCCTGCTCTAAAATTTTATACTGTTATTCATTTGAAGAAACTAACAAAAACAACAAGAAGCTTATTTATCATTTACCCTTAAAATGAGTCCTTTCTGGACAATGATTAGCGTCTTATTATTGTCCCCAGTGCTAATGAATTGCTGTGTATTGTACAAAAGTAGGCGCTCAATTACTTCTGGATTCAGGCCCAAGCAAACCCAAGAGAAAGGGGGCAATGGTAACAAGTGTTCTGTCACAGCAGCCTGACAGGCCTGGCCTTTCCAATTGGTCCAGTCCATAGAGCTGCTTTTAATCAAAGCTTTCTTCTCAAACACATCAGCTTTCACCCTACACTTTGCGCATCGGTACATTTGACAACATGCCTTCCATATCTTCATTCAAATCTCTGCTACCAGAGATGTTAAAGAGACAGGAGTGGATACAAGGTGCTTCTGCCAGCTTTCCACCCAACCACGAATCAACGTTATTGTGCAACGGGGAATGAAACTTGCTAACTGTAGTATCACACACGGAACTTTAAAAATCTTATGAACACAGATATTGTGAAAGATTTTGAGAAATGCCTTAAAGATATCAGAGCGCTGTGTTTTAGCACAGTTTGTTCTGCTCACTGGAAAGTATGGTTTGCTATTAAGATACAGCCATCTCCTAGAAACCATTTCATTTCCTATATGCTCACAAACTATATTCAAGAATTGATTCTAGCAATTTCCCACAATCCAAATTGACTTACTTTTCTTTTAAATTAAAACATCTGGAATCTTTGGCCTCCTAAGCTGACTTCTCCTGTAGTGCTTCTAGGGGCGAAATTATTTTCCTGAATACCTTTTATTTCGTTCCATGTCCTCTTATTTAAAATTTCTATTAAGAGTACACTTTAAAATTTATCCCCAGCTGGAATTTAACAGAATAGCTATATTTTAACTATGGTATAGGATGTTGCTTTTACTGAATTGATACTTAGTGATAAAGAATATTTACAGAAATGAAAAATAAAATTGTGATAAATCCCCTAAACATTTTAAAGACTTAAAAAAAACCATTAAAAGATGGGGAACTATCCTATGCCACTATATTCTTTCCATCATTCTCATGGAAGTTTTATCAGTTACTGAATAAATTTTCACTTTAAAAGTAGTTTTCCATTATCAAGTACTGTATTGTTAATTTAAAAAAAAAGAAAAAGAAAATTCAGATTTGTCTGGCATTAGGACTTTGAATCTTAAAAATCTTCCCCAAATTATTAAAATTAGGTTTTCTAAACTCTAGGGTGATTGTCCAACTTTCACGTTCATTGTCTCTTGTCATCTACCTTTTAGAATGTCAGCTGTCTGAGGGATGGGACATTCTGTCTTGTCCTGTGCACCCAGAACAATATCTGACTACCTATACCATACCAATAACTCACTCCTAGTTTTATTCTCTGGCTGTTTAAACAATTAAGACCACATGGTTGTTGTTTCCCAAGGACCATGTGACTCCCTCTTTAGCCCACAATTCTCTCTTCTTAGTCAGAATCGAGCCTGAAGTACCCGTTTTCCTCATTACTTTTTAAATATTTTGAGAGTAAAATTTGTCATCCAAGCGATTCATAGAAAGAAAACATGAAAATGTTTGCCCTGACCTCACTCCACCTCAAACTCTGCAGAAGAAATCTAGGCTGCAGGCCAGGACCACTTTATGCAGGACTGTGGCTCGAGACTGGGTCTTCCCCGCAGCCCTGCGGATGTGGCTGGGCTTAGTGCCCGAAGCTGGTAAATCGTCAGGGAAGCACAGTTGGTTGCTTTACCAGCCCCTGAACGGGTAGAAAGTGCCCCCCGGAAAAAATGATGTTCCACCTTATTACTGAGAGATGAGCATAAGATTGGATTTCAGCATCATAATGGGAAGAGGGTGGGCTTTGAGATCAGAAAGGCCTGAGTTCAAATCCTGATTCTGCCATTGACGTACTGTGTACCCTTAGGAAAATTGACCCAAATCTCTGCTTCTTGGTTTCTCTACTTTACGTTTCTTGTGAGGACTGAAATAGCATTGTATATGCACGGTACGTAGGATAGTGCTTTGCACACGATAGGCCTTCAAAAATGGACTCGATTGTTACTGTCATATCTGGTGGGAGAATACAGTCAGTCCTGTCTGGATAATCCGGCACTCCCTTGCCTTATCTTTGCTGTTCTCCGTGAGCTTAGAGAATGGCATTTGGGATACATCAGTGAACAAAACAGACAAGCAAGAAACTCACTGTGCTCCATGGAACTTAAATGGGGCATTGGTCTTTGCAATCCTTCTTAAGTTTTTCACAAGTCACAGTTTTCTTTTTTTTTTTTTTTTTTAAAGATTTTATTTTTTCCTTTTTCTCCCCAGAGCCCCCCGGTACACAGTTGTATATTCTTTGTTGTGGGTCCTTCTAGTTGTGGCATGTGGGACGCCGCCTCAGCGTGGTTTGATGAGCAGTGTCATGTCCGCGCCCAGGATTCGAACCAACAAAACACTGGGCCGCCTGCAGCGGAGCGCGCGAACTTAACCGCTTGGCCACGGGGCCAGCCCCAAGTCACAGTTTTCTTTACCCCACTGCCACTACCCTAGTTTCAAGTATTATTCATTCTTAATTCCTTCAACAACCTTCCAACATGTCACCTGTCATCCAGCCTCCAACCCTCCCCACAGAGTAGGCTGGGTGAATTTATTAAAATCCTAATCTGATCGAGTCACTCCTCAGTTTATGTTTCTTCAACAGCTTCCAATTGCCCTAGGACGCCACCTAATTTCCTTAAAACCACACCTGTAACGACTCTTGCAATTCCCATTCATTCTTCAGGTAGTGCTTAAACATCGTTTTCTCTGGGAAGCCTTTTCTGAATCCCACAGATTGGTTCGGTGGCCCTGTGTTGCACTTCCTAGCATCCCACTTCAGACCACTCCTGGCCCTTCCCACGGATTCCTGCTAATGCTTGTTTGCTTGTCTGTGCTCCACACAGCGTTAAAGAGCTGTGTCACAGGACCCTTGACTGCCTTGTTCTGTGTTGTCTCCTAGGACCTAGCACGTGAGGGGCCCAGAGCAGACCTTCAAATATTTACGAATGAATGAATAAATCCGTACATAGATGAAGGAAAGGAACATTTGGAGGGCAGCCACCGCACGCTAGCTCAGGCCATGAGGAGAACGGCAAGTAGAAAACTTTGTGGACATAGAAATGATTTGGTGAGTTGGAAAATGCTTTTTTCCCCTCTTTTATCCAATATATTTAGAATAATCATAGGGAGAAAAAAATAATTTAGTTGTGTAATGCATTTTTATTTTGCATAATTCCTAGGACTTAAATGATAGATTAATTTCATCTGCTTTTTGAAAGAGAGTTCCCTTAACTTCGACCCCTCCTCTCAGAAATACTTTAACTTAACTTTGTGATTCCTGAATATTGGGTAGCTCCAAAAACAATAGTTAGAGAACACACCGACTGTTATGGATGGAATTGTGTCCCCCCTAACATTTACATTCTTTCTGCCAAAACAAGACCAGAAGCCGATTGTGGAACTGACCGTGAACCGTTAATATCAAATCTCAGAGTAAAGCTGAGGAAGACACTGAAAGAACCATAGTGCCAAAATACAACATAAACAACACTGTCGATGAATTTAGAGTCCACATAAAAATCAGATTTGCATTGTTAAACTTAACTGACCGAGAACCGGGAGAACCATGGACTGAAACCAGAATATTTTTAAGGAAGAATGCAAAAAGGCAATGCCTGAAGTAAAAAGAGAAGAAAAATCGAGGTGGTTGACAGAAGAAATGCTAAAAATAGTTAAGACAGGAGAGAAGCAAAAGTGAAAGGTGACAAAAAGCAGAGTTAGAATCCTGAAAGCAGTTTTTCAGCCACTGTCACGGAGAGATAAAGAGAACAAAAAAGGAAGAACAAGAGGTCTCTTCCAGAAGATTCAAGGAATCGAAGGGAAGTTTAAACCTAGATTAGGAATGCTGAACGACCAACAGGGAAGCACACCATCTGATCAGGAGAAAATAAAGGGAAAGTGGAAACATTACTGAAGATCCACACAGAAGAGACAAAAGGATGTCGGATTCCTTTGAAGAAGATTCCTATGAGGAAGAACCCCTCATTCTAGGAAATGAAGGCAAAGCCGCCCTGAAAGCACTGGGAAGAAATATGTCACCAGGGGTAGATGGGATATTGATAGAATTGTTTCAAGCCACAGAGACTGAATCTGGCAGACTCCTAAGACGAATAAGCCAACAAATATGGAAAACAGAACAATGGCCTATGGACTGGAAACACTCAATATACATCCCAGTCCCCAAGGAAGGAGCGGCCAAGGAGTGTAGTAACAATAGGACATTGCTCCGATTTTCCATACAAGTAAGGTGGTGCTCAGGATGCTGCAACAAAGGCTTTGACCTTATATGAAGCAAGAGATGCCTGCCCTCCAAGCTGGGTTTCGCAAAGGGAGAGGCACATGAGATCTATGTGTGATTATTCGCTGGCTGCTGAGGTGCTCCAAAGAATTTCAGGTTAGTCTATGTTTTATACGTGACAGTAAAGCCTTTGACTGTGTGAATCATGAAAAGCTGTAGGCTGCTCTCAAAGAAACGGGTGTGGCTTAGCACCCGACTGTCCTGATGCGTAACGTGTCTTGTGGACAAGAAGCCCCTGTCAGGACAGAATATGCAGAGACAGATAGTTTCCTATAGGCAAAGATGTCAGACAAGGTGCATTTTTATCTCCCTCTCTGTTTAATCTGTACGCAGAACATATCATGAAAAACTGGGCTGGACTCAGATGAAGGAGGTGTGAAAATTGTCAACAATTTCAACAAGAAATGTCAACAATCTATGATATACAGATGACACCATCTCACTAGCAGAAACCAGCAATGACTTGAAACAACTTCTGATGAGAGTGAAAGAAGAGCAAGCCAAAGCGGGACTGCATTTGAACATTAAGAAGACAAAAATCATGACTACAAAAGAATTACACAACTTTAACGTAGACAATGAAGACATTGAAATTGTTAAAGATGTTGTTTCCTTTGGTTTAGTCATCAATTTAAATGAAGACTGCAGCTGAGAAATCAAGAGAAGACTGAGACTCGGAATGGCAACAATGAAAGAATTAGGAAAGATCATCAAGTGTAAGGAAGTGTCATTAGAGACCAAGGCCAAGGTTATCCACAACCCTGTATTCCCCATTACTATGTACAGGTGCAAAAGCTGGACAGTGAATAAGGCTGACAGGAAAAAAGTGGATTCATTTGAAACATGGTGTTGGAGGAGAACTCTATGGATACCCTGGATTGCCAGAAAGACAAACAAGTGGGTCCCGGAGCAAATTAGGCCTTCTTCCAATGGCATTAGGAACACAAGATGTGTGTGAGCAGAAGTCTTTGAAAATCAAGTTAGAAATGGACATTATAAAACTCCTAGTGTTCTGCATTTGAATCCTTTGAAGTCTAACTTGATTTGTTTTGTTTCTTAAAACTCCTAGCTATTTTTCATGGTTACTACATCAAGAGAGGACAGATTCAACATCTCAGCAAATGACACTGGGTTTGGTATCTGTGTCAAAGATTTGAAATCCATAGCCTCATTTTCGTTACTACCTCACCTCTTCCTCCACCTCACCCCTGTGATATATTGGTGATTTCTTGGCATAGCAACAAAGAAAATTCACAGTTTAGCAAGCTTTTTAATCCTTCTCTGGCAAGTTATGTATTTCTGTATAGCTGCTCCTCTTTCTGTGGTGTTAGTCTAAAGAGAAAAGGAGAAAAGGGATTAACTCACACTCTATGCTAGTGTTTGTTCTGTTGGTGATGCCAAAGGCAAAACGTGTCTTCTGAAGGCTTACCTCATTTATCTGAAAACTGGTATGGTCCTATTATAGGCTTTTAATTAATACTGGCCCTGGGGCTGGCCTGGTGTTGCAGCGGTTAAGTATACACATTCTGCTTTGGCTGGCAGCCCAGGATTCACTGATTCAGATCCTGGGTGCAGACATGGCACCACTTGGCAAGCCATGCTGTGGCAGGCGTCTCACGTATAAAGTAGAGGAAGATGGGCGTGGACATTAGCTCAGGGCCAGTCTTTCTCAGCAAAAAGAGAAGGATTGGCAGCGGATGTTAGCTCAGGGCCAGTCTTCCTCAGCAAAAAGAGGAGGATTGGCAGCAGATGTTAGCTCAGGGCTAATCTTCCTCAAAAAAAAAACAAAAAAAAACAAAAAAAAAACTACTGGCCCTGATATCAGTTCCCCTACATTAAACCCAGCATATATGGGGTTAAAACCAAAAGCACTCTTGCCCTTCCCCTGCATCTTTAGTTATACTCATATGTAGATATCTGTTTCTTCAAACTTTGGCTCCCTGAGCTTTACAACCAAATAGAAGTTACAAACTGTTAAAGTGCATGTGGCCTCACTCTGGGCTCACACTAAAGTTGTGGCTAATCACAGGCCTTTGAAGTTATCACAGAGAAATTGATGTCCAGGGTATATCAAGAAGCTGAAGCTTCCCAGACCCCAACTCGTTGGCTTCCTGGCACCAGAATCCACCATCCTTCACAGAGGCAGACAACCAAGAATATCCACATATGGATTCCCTTATCTCACCACCTCTCCCTCCCTGCAAACAGCCTCACAAGGCCACATGCAGCCTGGTGGAAAAGTGCTGACCAGCAAGGTCACAGGCTTCCCCCTCACTACAGGCAGCCACATTCCTGGCAAAGTTTTAAAACCCCTGCCAGCTTCTTAACAGGGAGCCACCAGGTCTTAATGTGCTAGCCTGCTGCATGGCCCCTTTTCCTGGCAAAGAAAATAAAAACTGGTTTTTTTTTTCCTTTTCACCCAAAACTCTGTTCTCATTATTTGGATTGGCACGAAGTTCAGAGACTGAACTTTCAGTAACAGTCTCAATGAGATAAAGATCAAGCTCTTTAGCTTGCTCATCAAGGCCTTCCTTCAATGCATTCCAGCATCTTTCCAAGTTCTCCTTCTGTATGAGTCAGGGTTCTCTAGAGAAGTGAACCAACAAGATGTGTGTATGTGTGTATGCATGTATGTATGTATTTACCATCCATCGGTCTATTAAGAGATTTAAGGAATTGGCTGACATAACCGTGGAGACTTGGTAAGTCCAACATCTGCAGGGTAGGCAGCAGGCTGAGACCCAGGGAAGAGCAGCAGTCAAGTCTCAAAGGCCGTCTGTTGGTGGAATTTCTTCTCGTGTGGAGAAGGTCAGTCTTTGTTCTACTCAGGCCTTCCACCAATTGGATGAGGCCCACTCACATTATCTGCTTTACTCGAAGTCCACCAATAAATGTTAATCTCATTCCTAAAACACCTTCGCAGAAACATCCAGAATAATGGTTGACCAAATATCTGGGCACTGTGGCTCAGCCATGTTGATGCATACAATGAACCATGGTGCTGTCTATTTCAATTCTGTAGATTTCCTTGACATTGTCACTCCCCTCTGTAAATATCATACTCTTTCTAGACTTTCTTTGCCCCCCAGGATCAACCACTTTTTCACCTGCCAACAATGTCTTCCAAATTCCCACTCTCTAACTGCCTCACACAGTCTCTCCTCTGTGTGTGCACACCCTGTGTGTCTCTTTGTATGTCCAAATTTCCTCTTTTTATAAAGAAACCAGTCAGATTGGATTAGGGTCCACCCTAATGACCTCATTCTAACTCAATTACCTCATTAAAGGCTCCGTCTTTAAATACAGTTGCATTCTGAGGTACTGGGGGTTAGTTTCAACATACGAATTTTGGGGGAGCATAATTCAGCCCATGACACCATCCCAATGCTAAAAGTAATTTTTCTGTTTGTGAATTCTAATATTTTAAATATATACACACAATTTCCTTATGCATTACCTTAAGATTGTTTTCCAAATATACTATATTTGTGTGCATTTCTCTCTAACTTTGCGGCAGTGTAAGTTTTCTGAGGGTGGTAACCTTGTATACAGCACAAGCTAATAATTGAAAAGATTCCCAATCCTGGATGCACTTTAGAATCGCTTGGTAAACTTTAAAAAATCCTTAATCTCGGGCTTAACTTCCAGAGATGCTGACTTGATCACCAGGAGTGGACACTAGCACTGGTATGTTTTGGAAGCTCTCCAGGTGATTCTAGCATATTCTCGACCAGGGTCGAGAACCCCAGTTATAGTAGAAAGAGAAGAGAGGGGAAGACCTTTGTCCATTTGTATCATGGTGTATCTCAGGGCAGTACCAGACACATGGTAAGTGGCCAATAAGTATTTGATGGAATGAATCTTGTTTTCACCATTTTTTAGCTGTTTGAGCTCTGTGAAAGTTCTCTCACTTTTCTAAACCTGTTTCCTACATTTATAAAATGGAGGTAACAATGCTTATATGGATGGGGTGGTTTTAGAGAACAAATGAGATGATAAAAGATATTTGTCAGGTAGGAGATGCTCATCAAACGTTAACTCCCTTCCCTTCAAAATTTGTGTTCTTGCCCTGTTTCTGACACTAGCAGGAACTCTGTGAGCACAGTAACAAAGTGCGCATGAAATGTGTGTTGAGTAAATGAATGAGATATAGAAAATTAAGCAATAGATACAGTATTGAGTGATATGAACTGGGCCTAAAAAGTGATAATGTCTCATTTTAATTGCTGACCTTGCGGATTCCACGACCTCACTCTGGGGCAGAGATAAGACAGTAAGTGTTATCCCAGGATATGTTGCAATTATTTATGCTATAATATTTCTGCCAGTACCTGCTGAATGAAAAGAGAAGCAGTTATAATTTACGCACATTCTCTCTCATTAAAATGTATGTGTGGTAATTATGAAACTGGAATGTGATCAAATGAACTCATCTGGTCCCAAGCTCTACTTGCAATTACACAGTTGATTTTCGTTGAATCCCAGAGACATTAAAAGTCAGTGCATAGTGCTAAGGCTAAATGGGGGAGGGGAGAAATGAGGGAAGGAAGAGAGAAACACGTTTTTGAATTGTCTCCTAAGTTGTCTACGTTGTGTATATGCGTGTGTACATGTGTGTGTACACACACGTGCTTTGGTAACATGCTCTTCCACGTTCATGATGTTAAATTAAGCCTGGTCCATGTGTCAGGACTTGGTGAGCTGGCAAACGACTACTCCTACTTATAAATTGTAGCAAATCGTTCAACTTCTGCTTCTTTTCTCTCTAGATCTGCAGCCTGGGAATTCTGATTTTTTTCCCCCCTTTCTTCACGTTACTCAGAAAATAAACATAAAGGGAACAAGTGAGTTTTTGCAAATAACCCTTGTAAATCTGTTTGAACAAGTAAAAATAGCCTGAGGAAAAATGCTTCTCCTCCAAGGGCCTAGTGTCAAAAGAGAAATCTGTGTGTTCCGTGACTCAAGGAGGGCATGCGAAGACAGGCAGCTGTCTGTGTTGGACTGATCCGATTCAATAATAGCTAAGATGGAAAAACATAAAGCACAGACAACAAAATATGTAAAGCTTACTTGCTGACATTTGCACACAGAAGTCTGCTTGATGGAAAATGGTAAGGAAAATCTGCATGCAGTTCCGCCATATACCCTAGACCTTAAATTTTAGTCTTACTGTGGAATTTGCTTCGATACGTTAACTAAGAGCTCTTTCTGTGTGGAGAATTATTTTTTCTGGATTATTTTGACATTTTATTTAAAATTCCCACGGTGTAGAAGTTACTCTAGTTCACTGGAAGAGGTTTTTTTCCACACCTTTAGTCTATGTACAGGACCTGTTCATTTTGAACACCTCAAATGCGCCTTTCAAACTAGACTCATTACAGGTGTAAAAACTACTTATTCCAAACACTTGGGGCTTGGAATCAGAAACATCTGGTTTCAGACGTGTATCAGTGCTGAGAAAGATAACATGAGGGATACGCCGTGTATTATGGGGGCAACACCCATAACGAAATACAGTATTTCTTCAGCAAAATGCGCTTATTCACTCTAAAGAAGATACATACAGATTACAAATGGCCTCACGTTGATGCAGGTCAGGCTTGCCACCAAGCGAGCTGCACCAAACATGCTTTTTAACTGTTAGCTTTGTAGAGCTGTTTAGATCTGACGTCTGCGGAACGGATGGTGAACTCTATTTCTCCAGTTCCTTTCGCAGCCGTCTCTTCTCTCAGTGTCTCCCTCTTTGTCCATTCTCCCAAGCGGACAAGTCTAGCGATCACCTTTGCTTCTTGCCTCTCCTAGAGCCCCCTTCCTATACCCAGTGCGTTGTTCATTTGCACGGCTCTCCCCTGCTCGCTGCTCCTTCCCCTCTGATTTACTGCAAGAACGTTCCTTCTGACGATTCTCCCCGTTCCTAGTCCCCACCTGTGCCAAACTGTCCTTCTTTCAGATATCTTCCGAAAGCCTGTGCTCACAGTGAATGAGTCTCACCTCATAGAGCCCCAAATGATTCCTTAAATTCTATGGCAACTAGCACCCATTTCTTTTCCCACACAAGGACTGCCTTTAATTTTCCAGATCACAATCAGAGTGTGACACAAAGGTAAAGACCAGATCTTCTACCCACAGTCCCAGCTGCTACTACACAACCTCTTGTTCGCTTTTGCCCTCGAGCTTACTCTCGAGGGTCACCCAATCTTTCACTCTTCCCTAAAGACTCCATAAGCACTTCCTGGACTCGAAGCCAGTGGTCACGAAACTTCTTCCTGAAATTAGCTACCCCCTCCCCTTTTCTTTTGGCCAGAGTTTCCACTTAGCAAACTCTTTGATCCTGTAGAAAATTACTTTTCCCTCTCACTGGGCTTTCATGATACTTTGAACATTTTTCTGTTGTAGCCCTTAAATAGTGCCTTGCAATTATTTTGATTATATGCTCTCCTCCCCACTGGGCTTCATGACAGTGGGGATTGGGTCTTATTCATCTCTATATTTACACTAAAGGAAGAGAGTGCCAAATGCATTTGGAAAAAAGTGTGTTATACAAAATTAAACAGATCTTTTTTCTTTCTTTTAAGCGCAGGACTTCTCATTTCCCAACCCATGCAGAGAGACCCTTTCCATTATAGTTCTCACAATTTTCTGGCCTTCTCCCTATAGCAGGTTGAATGGTAGCCCCCCAAGAGATATGTCCACATCCTAATTCCTGGAGTCTGGCAATGTGGTATTACTTGGAAAAAGGGTTTTGCACATGTAGTTAAGGATCTCCAGATAAGATCATCCTAGATTTCCAAGGTGGGCTCTAGAGCCAATGACAAACTTCCTTATAAGAGATAGAAGAGGAAAAGACACACACACACAGGTGAGAAGGTCATGCAAAGACAGAGGCAGAGACTGGAGTAGGGCAGCCATGGCCAGGGAACACCTAGAGCCACCCAGCGCTTGAAGAACAGGGAAGCGTTCTCTGCTAGAGCCTGTGGAGGGAACCCGTTGCTCCTGACACCTTGACATCAGACTTCTGGCTCCAGAACTGTCAGAGAATAAATTTTTGTTGTTATAAACCACCTAATTTGTGGTGTGTCGTTACAGCAGACCTAGGAAACGAATACCCTCCCCCTTTCTCAGTCACCCTGCTGTTTGTTTTTTATTTGCTAGTTTTCACACAGCTCTATGCCTGTCCCTCTTGCTTTACACTCTAATCTAGAGTGATATCGTTCACTCCAGATCACTAAGTCTTTTTTTCTGATCCAGATCTTCATTTCCTCTCCTCCAGGTCTGCATACTCAACTTCCTATTGCACACTTTGAACTGGCTATGCTACAGACACTGGCCGTCTAAATTGAACTCGTGTCTCCTTGTTCCTACCACGCTGCTGCCTTTCCTGTGGGCACTATTTCTTGCACGGTAGCAGCATCAGGAAGTCACTTTAGACGATTTTCTGACCTTAACTCCCATCTCTTCTCAGTCTCACAAGTCCTTGCTGAGTGTACTTTACATTTTTTTTAGCTTTCTTGTGTTATTATTACCCATGCTGTATTGTATTGTTATTTATACATAACGTTAAATTTACCATCTTGAACATTTTTAAGTGTACAGTTCCATAGCGGTCAGTATATTCGCATTGTTTTGCAATGCATCTCTAGAACCTGTTCCTCTTGCAACATTGAAACTCTACGCCAACCTCCCCCAACCCTGGAACTCCCTCCTCTCTCCTTTCAGCCCTTGGCAACCACCTTTTTACCTTGTTTCTATGATTTCGACTACTTTTGATCCTTCATATGAGTAGAATCATACAGTCTTTGTCGTTTTGTGCTGTATGTTTTAAATAGAATTTATTCTTTTAATTACAGGAAAATTTCAGACAAATTGAAATTATAGAGAAGTAGGAAGAAAGAAAAAATTAACTTTCCCTTGGTCCCATCATCTAACACACTCACCATTAACCTAGCGCATTTAATTCCAGTCATTTTATTATGTAATTTTTTTCACATTTTTGATCAGGGTGTATATAATATATATGCCCATAGAACAATGAATGAGGAAATTTCACTGCTTTTCAAAATTGTTGGTGTTTGTTTTTAGACACCCCTGAAACATAATTCCTTATCTGTTACCAACAATCCCCTAAATTAATTTCAAAATAGTATTTGCTTTTCATCTTCACTTGGACTTGAACCAGAGGCCAGACACTAAACTCATTTCCTCCCTTATGTTCCTTCCCAGCGGAGCCATCATCATTAAAATAGCGTGAGATGATGTATTCCCTTATGGCAGCTACTCCACATTGCCCGAACCTGCCAAAGAATTATCATATGCAATTGTTCCTGGAATGTCATCATTCACTTTAGATTTCACAGTTGATATTAATATGAGGAGGATAAATTACTCACATACTGCCTAGCCTACAGCAAATTAGTTTTATAACATACACTTACGATCACAAAGCCGAGGATCTAAACGCTCTGCCTTCCGTGACAATGTTTTTCATTACCATATATTTCATCGCAATTTTTAAACTCTAAAATGTCAAAATTTTAAACTTGAATATCTTAATTGGAGATGATGTTACATCATTTATTCCATAAGCCTTTTGATAGAATAGTGGACTTTCTTCCTACAGTTGACACTGAAGTCAACCCTGTCCATGTTTGGGTGCGGTTTGCCCTCTCCACTGCAGCCTGGGTGAGTGACATCAGGCGGCCTGGCTTCCTTCCTCCCCACCTCTTCTGTTTCCCCAGTTGTACAAGGAGTCACTGATGTTACAACAGATGATAATATCTTGTCTATCTGATCAAAATGTGGGGACATCTCTTTCAGTTCATCAGCATCAAGATTAGAGTTGTTCAAAAGTGGAGACTAAACGAAATAAGACTCACAAAGGTTAGAAATGGGTGCGTTTATGGAGTATGGAGTGTGTTGGCTCAAAGGCACGTTTCCGGGTCACTGCAACTTGACCACATTAAGTTCTCCCAGAGAGTTGTATTTGGGTCGCCCATGACCTACCTACCACCTGTAGACTTGTGGGACATCCCGTCCCATTCAGCGTTCTTTCATGGCTCAGAGAGGTGTGGAATCCTACAAACTTCTCCCCACACCTCACTTACCAGCTTGGTTCTGACATTCAGATCATTGCAGGGGTGCCTCAGCTGCTCTCAAATCATTTGGGTGTTGGTGCAACTCTTCCCTGAAAAATCTGTGTGCCATGGTCCAATTCAGATCGTGTTTCCTGAGGAGGACACTGGTCAAGATGCCCCAAGGTGAGTGCCCAGTGGTTCCCTACAAAAAGCAAGAAGTCCGGGTCTCCCTTATGGCAGACTGGGCCCGGCATGTTTTCAAGGAGTAATTTCTCCTGAATTTTAATGTTCAGCAATTCGCTTCAATCCTTTTCCCCAAAAGACGGTCAGTGCCAAGAGGTCCAGGGGAAACATCCGTTTTCAATAATCTGGCTGGATTTTCTAATACCCCATCAAGAAACTGTCTTTATAGAATCGGTAGATACTTGTTTCTGAGACTTCGATGACACAAAAGTAAAACATCTGGCCCAGAGAAAATTGTTTACCTTTCTAGTTTTATTCCCAGGCCTCTGGTGGCTCCTAGCCATTACCTCTGATGGTAGATCTTGTTGAAACTGTTTTCTTTTGTAAACACTGGGGCCTCTGGAAGTCCTGCCCTTTTTGTTGAGCCATTTGATGGAGAAGCAAGTTCTGCACCTGTCATCCTATCTCTAGATATTTCCAGGCGTGGTTGAATCTGGCAAATAGAGCACAACAGCTGAGTTTATAGTGACAATACGTGGAAATCCTAGCTCTAATCAGCATGGGAGGTGCACGGAACAGCGTGACAGAAGGCTTTTAGGAGGCAGCATTTAAAATACAAGGCAGGTTGGCTCTCAGCAAAAGTGGAGTCTGTGGCAGGTAGCAGGGTCCCAGGCGCAGAGTTAGGGCTCAAAGGCAAGACTCCCTTCTTCTAAGGAAGAAAATGTCTCACAAACACAAGATTGAGTCTGAGTCTTTTCGGAGGTGTTACCGTGTAAGGTCTGAGCCCTAAGAGTGGCACAGAAAGTTAGCCATCTGGATTAGGTTGAAGACTGAGCCTGAGGTCTTAAGAAGCAGGCAGATGCTATAAAATAAAAACTGGCATATGTTTCAGGCCTAGACAATGAGCTCATGCTATATCCCGGGCTCTTGGTCAAGAGCAGGGTTTTTCAAATTTTATTGTACATTAAATGATTCACCTGAGGATCTTTCGAAAAATGTAGATTCTGATTCAGCAAATCCGGCATGGGTTCTGATCATCGGCATTTCTAAAGGCTTTCAGGTGGCACAGATGCTACCGATCTGTGGACTGCACTTCTTTTTGTCTTATTTTTTGTTTTCTTATTTATATGATTTTTTAAATTTTTTTAAATTTTAGATTTATAGTGAAATTGCAAATATAGGACAGAGAGTTCCCATATACTGTTGGTGCTGCTTTCCCTAATGTTGACATCTTACATGACGGTGTACATTTGTAGACTAAGAAATGAATGCTGGTACAATACAGGTAACTAAGCTATGGACTTTCTTCAGATTTCTCCAGTTTTTCCACTAATGTCCTTTTTCATTCTAGGATCCAATTCAGGATCCCGTGTTGCATTTAGTTGTCTCCTTAGTTTCCTCCAATCTGTGACAGTCTCAGTTTTTCCTTCTTGTTCAAGACCTTGACAGTTTTTTGTGTTTTTTTTGTTTGTTTGTTTGAGGAAGATTAGCCCTGAGCTAACATCTGCTGCCAGTCCTCCTCTTTTTGCTGAGGAAGACTGGCCCTGAGCTAACATCCATGCCCATCTTCCTCTATTTTATACGTGGGACGCCTACCACAGCATGGCTTGCCAAGCGGTGCCATGTCCGCACCCGGGATCTGAACCTGCAAACCCCGGGGCCGCCGAAGTGGAACGTGTGCACTTAACTGCTGCACCAACGGACCGGGCCCCAACCTTGACAGTTTTGAAGAGTATTTTGTATAATGTCCCTCAATTTTATCTTCACATGTCTGATGTTTCTTTATGATTAGATTTGGGTTTGAGTGTTTGGCAAGAAGACCATAGAGGTGAAGTGCCTTCTCACTGAGTCGCATCGGGGGCACACGACATCGGCAGGCTTAACACAGGGCATTTTGAACTTGATCACGTGGTTAAGGTGATGTCCACCGGGTTTCTAAAATTACTATTTTTCACCTTCCACGCTCTATTCTTTCAAAGTGAGTCTAAGTGGGGCAAGGGTTCCTACATTTGAGCACACAAAAGAATCACCTGGAGGGCTTGTTAAAAGAGAGCACAAGGTCCCTTTCCCAGAGCTTCTGCTTCAGCAAGCCTGGGATGGGGCCCAAGAATTTGCATTTCTAACAAGGTCCCAGGTGTTGGCTATGCTGCTGATCCAGGGACCACGCTTTGAGAGCTACTAATCTAGGGCATTTGTCTTTCATTGCTGAGCCCTAGACTTGAGTAGAATCACCTGGGAGAAATTCTAAAAATTTGTATTGCCGGGTCTGGTCCCTGGCAATCCCAAGGGAAAAAGTCTAAGGGTGGCACACACGAGTTGGCATTTTTACAAATGCAAGTCAAGCTTGGGAACCAGTTGGGTGAATGCTACTTTGCAATAATCTGGTGAATGCATAACTGCAGCCTGGGGACAATGCTAAGGCAGCAGGTGGGGTTCAAACAGCTCCAGCTGTGGGAAAAGAAGGGCAGGGGAGCCTGGGAACGCAGCGGGGTCTGAATCATAGGCCTTCAGCCTGCCTGGCCCTGACCTTGCTGTCTTTATTCATCCCTCCAGGAAGTCCCTCTGTTATTTTGATTTGTCTGAATCACAGGCTTGCTTGGAAGCAGACAGCACTTAACCCAAGGCCAGCTCAAAGTGAGCAGTCTGCTGAAATTCTGAAACAGAGCAAAGCACAGTATAGGACTATTTACCAGCATCAAGGAATTTATTTCATTGTCCAAATCTTAAAACCTTTAATATTCACCCAAAAGAAGTTGTATGATTCTGAATATTTCAAAAGAAAACTGATGGGGGGGGTGGAGTGGGGAGAAGATAAAAAAGTAGAGAAATAAGGAAAGTGTTTTTCTTACATGAACTTCAGAAAAAAATTTTAATTTAAATAATTTTATTATATAATTATACTATTGTTTACTATTATTATTCAGCCTTTTATTCTATTATTGTGATTACTTATTATTTATAGAAGTTATCTCTATCTTTGGTAAATATGATGATAACTTTTAACTGATCAAAAAATCCAGTGAAATAAAGACAGTTTCTAATAAGTTTAAATGCTATTTTGCCCAATGAAATAAACTTCTTATTTTATAGTGGCCTAAGATTTTTAAAAATTAGTTTCTCCCTTTATCAGTTTCCTAGGGCGGCCATAACAAATTGTCACTACTTGCCGGCTTAGAGAGAACTTTATTCCCTTACAGTTTGGAAGGCCAGGAGTGTGAAATCGAGGTGTTGGCAGCCTACCAGAGGCTCTGGAGAAGATTCGATTCCATGCCTCTCTCTAGCTTCTGGTGGCTCCCGGCAGTATTTGGTATTCCTTGGCTTATCAGAGCCGATCAATTTCTGCCTTGGTTGGTCTTCACGTGGCCTTTTCCTGTGTCTCTGTGTCTCAAATTTCTTTCTCGTTCTCATATGAGGACATGTGTCATTGGATGTCCAGTGAAATCCAGGACTATCTCATCTTGAAAACCTTAATTACATCTGCAAAGGCCCTATTTCTAATTTATTTATTTATTTTATTGCAGTAACATTGGACTATAACATTATATAGCTTTCGGATGTACGTTGTAGTATATTTCGAATTCTGTGTAGATTACATCATGTTCACCACCCAAAAATTAATTATAGTCCATCCCCTCACATGTGAGCCTAACACCCCTTTGGCCCTTCCCCTTATCCCCTTCTCCTATGGTAACCACCAATCCAATCTCCGTTGCTATGTGTTTGTTTGTCATTGTTTTTATCTTCTACTTATGTGTGAGATCATACTGTATTTGACTTTCTCCCTCTGACTTATTTCACTTAGCACAATACCCTCAAGGTCCATCCATGTTGTCACAAATGGCTGGATGTCATCATTTCTTATGGCTGAGTAGTATTCCATTGTGTATATATACACCACATCTTCTTTATCCATTCATCCCTTGATGGGCACCTAGATTGCTTCCAAGTCTTGGCTATTGTGAATAATACTGCAATGAACATATGGGTGCAAAAGGCCCTATTTCCAAATAAGGTCATATTCACAAATAGTAGGGGTTAGGACTTGGACATATCTTCTTGGGGAACACAATTCAAACCACTACCCTTCCCAATCCTACTGAAAAATATTGACCAAGTGTGTGAAGAATATTGGCGAGGAGCAGTGCCGGGTGATTGCTTGCTTGGGTGTCCATGTGCCTCATTCCAGTTGGTCGGTTCCAGCTTCCCATCTGCTGCTCACTTCCAGCTGCTCATTTCAACTGTAGGGGCAGTGCAGAAACACCCTGAGTCTCTCGAAAGGCCTAGTTGCCAGCCTTTTTCCATTGTCCTTGACCAGGGCCCTCTGAGGGTGACCATGGAGGGCTGTCTTCTTCCCACGTTCACTAACACCCTACAAAACCCAAGCAATATAAGAGGAGAACCATGCAACTCTTTAGATCACTTTTTCTGTTTGCCACAACACCTGAAGTTTGTAATGGGCTTTCCCTATTTTTAATAAATTTTCCTTTAAAAAGTCATTAAAGATATTTTTCATACAGCATGGTTTTAATCTAAGTGGATTAGAACTGCATGAAAAATATAAAGGCTTAGCATCAGTAAGGTGACTAAAAGAGTGAGAGACCCAGGGCTATTTCCGAAGAAAATTTCACAGGACCAGTAGCCACGTGAGGCTAGACTCAGGAAGAAGCAGACAAAAGAACAGCTTTTTTTTTTTTTTTTTACCATTTCTTTCCTAGTTAATTAATCTTTTGTTCTTGTGTCTTTCTGTCTTGCAGTACTCAGAGCCATTTTTTAAACGTTTCATGTATATTTGAGTGAGAACCATCTCTCTTATGTGATTTTTATAAAATGCCAGAGCTTGGCTCCTTATATGAAATTTTCTGTTGGCGTTATCCATGACATAATTATAAAAATATCTTTTCTTGATGAACAAGCTATGGAAAGAAAAACGTTATCCACCGCTCTTCTATCTCAAGCAAAGAAAGTCTACAAACGCAATAGTTAGGATCCTGAGTTTTAAATAATCAGACTTGAGACTCTAAAATGGGATGGGCAAACATTTTTCTGCACAGGGCCAGAGAGTAATTATTTTAGGTTTTGCAGGCCATGTGGTGTGTCTCACAACTATTCAACTCTGCTACTGCAGCATGAAAGCAGCCATAGAAAATAAGTAAAGAAATGTGTGTCTGTGATCCAGTAAAACTTTATTTACAGGTGGTGGCCTGATTTTGTACATAGGTCATAGTTTGCCAATCCCTACTCTAAAATATCAACCAGTTCTCCATGTTTCTATTATAAGGACATGTATCCATATGGAAATATTAGGGAATATAGCATAATTTCAGATTCTCTTTCATAATGTTGGAAATATTTTGGACATCTCTTTCATTAACCATTTTATACCCAGTGCCTTAGCACAGTGTCTTCTGTTTAGTAGGCACTCAAATGTTTATTTAATGAACAGCAAATGAGTAAGGCCTGAGTTGTCCTACCCTGCCAGTCTCTGCAGGTGCCCACTAAGCCTGGTCCAGCTCCAATACACTTCAAATTGCTTAGCTGAAATAATTCGAGTTCAGTATGCCAAAACACTGGAAACTCGTGTATGGTGGAGCTCTCCTCTGTAGGAAAGTTGTGAGATCTGTACTTCTGTTACGAATCAATATAGTCCCAATACTTTTCTTAGAAAGGAAACTGATACCTACGTCTATATCTATGTTATAGCTATATCAGTCAACAGTTGGCTCATTGATGGCCATGGGGATGATGAGATTCTGAACCAATAGGGGCCAGGTGGCAGCCCTTTACTTCCAGAGGCCAGGGGGTTGCAATTACCATAACAAGAGGCAGAGGTGAAGGGTAGGTAAGAGGGTTTCACCTGGAGGGAACTGTGGAGATGACTAATAGAGCATTGCATCCCTGGGGCAAAAAAGATGAATAGCCAATGAGGGTGCTGCTTAATATACACAGTCAAAAGAAGGCAAGAACGGATGAGCAGCAGGCTGAGGGTGGTCACCCCAATAGAAAGTCAGGATACTTTGCCCAGATCCCAGACCTCAGCCAGTTTTCAGATCCGGAAACTATTGACTGAGGGGGTGGCCAAGTCCACAGGAGGATGAATCTTGAAATATATGGCAAAAATATACTGTCTTGATTTCTCCCATTTTCCTCGAAAGAGACGTATGGTAATTTATTTGGGAAAATACATACTGAGGAAAGAGGAATATGGAGATATTTTGAGGGCATTGGGTCTGAATTAACATTGAAGCACAGAGTTCCAAAGCATCATGTTAGAGTGGAGGCATACAGGGGCCAAGAAATAAACAGAGTGCTGGCCAAAGTCTTGCTCTCAGTAGGTCCTGTAGGTCTGAAGACCCATCCAGTGGTCACCTCCCCAGTCCCTGAAGGTATAATTGGGATTGATAATCTTGGCTGTTAGAGTAGCCACCACCTTGAATTCTTCTCGTTCTACCAAATGAGAGCTATCTATCATGGTGAAGAAGATGAAGTGGAAGCTTCTGAAGCTGCACATCCACATTCCTGCCCCCAACCCCCCACCCCCTCGCCAGTCCTGGCTAACGTAGTGAATCAAAAAATATTGCATTTGGTGGTGGTGATGGGGAGGAATGGCGGAAATGAAGGCTACTCTAAAAGATCTTAAGATTGCATGTGGTGATGATCCATATCGTAGCTCCACCAGTCTGACCAGTGCAGAAACCAAATGAATCTTAGAGAATGACTAGAGGCCCCTGGAAACTCAAATAATTGTGATTACTGTGCTAGATGTATTATCTTTCCTAGAGCAGATTACTATGGCCTCAGGTCCATGGTTTGCAGACATGGATTTGGCATTCTTCTCTATCCCAATCAGGAAAGATCCGAAAAAGGATCAGAAACCATTTGTATTTACACGGAAGGCAATACTATACAAGTACAGTTTGGGGGCTATGTTACCTCTGCTCTCTGTCATAATAGAATCAGATGAGATCTGGGCTGTCTGGACACCCTGCACAACATTTTGTTGATCACAAGGATGAGCAAGAAGTGGCTAGCATGCTGAGGCATTGGTAGGACACATGCATTACAGGGTATGGGAGTTAAAGCTGGTAACAATTGAGGGACTTCCACTGTTGTAAAGTGTTTAGAGATCCAGTTGGGTCAAGGGCAAGTGAGGACATCTCTTCAGAAAGACAAATTGCTGCTACCAGAAAGAAGAAAACAAAATTCCTGGTAACATCCTTTGACTTATGGTGGCAGCATATTCCACATCTAGGAATGTGCTCCAGCCCATTCCTAGGGACATGAGAAGCTCCCTGTTTTGAGTGGGGCCTAGAGCAGGAAGTCAGGGCTGCAGTACAAGCAGCCCTGGGCTGGGACCATATGATCTGGCAAACCCAATGCCGTTGGAGGTGTCAGTGATGGGAAACAAGGCAGTGTGGCATATAGATGAAGCCCCAGTGGGAGCATCACCACACAGACCTCTGGAGTTTTGGAGTGAGGCCATTCCATCTGCAATAGAATATTTTTTTGTTGTTAGGAGTCTTTTTTGGTTTTTGGGTTTTTTAAAAAGACTTTACTTTTCCTTTTTCTCCCTAAAGCCCCCTGGTACATAGATGTGTATTTTTAGTTGTGAGTCCTAGTTGTGGCACATGAGACGCCTCTTCAGCGTGGCCTGAAGAGCGGTGCCATGTCCGCACCCAGGATCAGAACCAGCAAAACCCTGGGCTGTGGAAGTGGAGCATGTGAACTTAACCACTTGGCCACAGGGCTGGCCCTGTTTTTTTTTTTTTTTTAAAGATTGGCACCTGAGCTAACATCTGTTGCCAATCTTTCCTTTTTTCTCTTTTCTTCTCCCCAGAGCCAGTACATAGTTATATATGCTAGTTGTAGGCCCTTCTGGTTTTGCTATGTGGGCTGCTGCCTCAGCATGGCTTGCTGAGTGGTGCCATGTCCACGCCCAGAATCTGAACTGGCGAAACCCTAGGCCATGACGCAGAGCATGCCAACTTAACCTCTCGGCCATGAGGTTGGACCCCTGCAATAGAATCTTATATGCTTTTTGAAAAAGAGTTCCTGGTGTGTTACTGGGGCCTACAAGAGACAGAATTCTTGATTATAGGACAATAAGTAACCACGCATCTGGAACTGTCCATTATGATCTAGGTTCTGTCAGACCCACGGAGTCATAAATTCAGGCAGGCCCAGCAGCAGTCCAACATAAGATCAAAGCCGTGTATCTGGGATCAAGACAAGTAGGACCAGCAGATATGAGGTAACTGCATGAGCAGGTGTCCCAGACCCCCTGTCACCCCCCACAGTTGTTCCAGCATCCCTCCCTCAGATCCTTCCTAGGACAATGTGGGGGTCCCATGTGACCAGCTGAAGGAGTAGGAAAGGCCTGAACATATTTTATAAGTAGATCAGCTCCATGTGAGGATGCAAGCTGAAAACGGGCAGTGGTTTAATTATACTCAGAGAGGGAGGGGGCTTGAAAAACATTGGTGAGGAAAAATCGTTTCAATGGACCAAGCTCAGAGTGGTGCACTTTTTCCTCATTTTGTGTGGAGGGAGCAGCGGCCTGAGATGAGAATGTGCTTGTAGGTGGAAGGAATACTTTGATAGGCTGCTCAGGGATCTGGAAAGAAAAAGACTGAAAAATTGGAGACAAGGCAGTTTGGTGTAGAAGACTATGGATGTCCTGAGGAGAGTGGGCACAATGTGTGAAGAGTTTTGGCTCACATATTAAGACACCAGAAAGCATACATCACAAGAAGACAGTGAACAGCCAAGGAGACACAATGACTAGGCCAGTTGACATTAGCCAGTCTTTGAGTTGACACGATGGGTGCATGAATGCAGGGACCTCAGGGGCAGAGACAGAGGCCATGCATGGGCTCTTTTTCACTGATGCCTCTGAAAGTCTAACCTGCCAGCAGCAGAGCACGACACTGAGCTCCCAATATGGCATCTCCTTCAAGGAAATGATTTTCCGCAGGTGATTTTTCTTATGTTGGGCGATCAATGTGCATCCAACATGCGAGGCAACACCATCAACAGTTTCTTGAAAAATCCTAGGAATTTTAGCATCTTCAGGGCCTAACTTCAACACCTTTAGTACCTTCAGTGGTGGGTCATTTCCTGGCTTCAGTTTCATGCCTATTCAATTGAGTATGCATAACTTTAAAAATTGTACACATTAATTAAAAAAATCTATAATGTTAAACTGCCTAACATAGGAAAGGAAAACAAACAGAAACAAATTATGGTATCTTTTCCAACCATAGTTGGGGCATTAAATCAATGGTGTATGCAAAATCACTTAGTGTCCTGTTGGGTCTATGATACTAGTTGCTCCATAAATATTCGTTGAATAATTATCAGTAAGACCACTGGCCTGGGAAAGTGCCTTGGCAGATAATTATGGATACTGGAAATTTAACATTTTAATGGGAATTGCTATAAAATGCTGTATCTCCTTTCCTGTCTTAAAAGCATTTTATAATTTCGCTTTTTCTTAATAAGTCTGTGTCAGCACATGGACATCAAGCGCTGCCTAGAATCAATGATGTTGTCCTCAGGGCTGATGGCACGTGTAAGGCTGTGTTTGTGTTTTACTTTAACCTTTGGAGTCTCCTCTTCTCTATTTGGTATATTTGCTATTGTATTTCTTGTTCTCTATTCTGATTCCTTACAGATATCAGCGGACAGCAGAGTGATACAGTCAAGATTGAAAGGAACGGAAAGTAGCCTAGATTAAGGAGGGTTTGCTAAGAAGACATTGGTGTTCTCACAGCACTGACAACTCTAGCCTCACGTGGAATTGAGCTGGCATCTGGAAAACCGCCAGGAACAAGGCTGTGGGTGTGTGTTTGTGTGTAACACAATCTCTTTCCTTCATATTTTCTCTGTTCCATTGTCTTGCTCAGTATGTACAAGCTCAAAATGGTTGTTCTAGCCCTGACTAAAGTTAACTTTAGTTCAAGCACCAAATACTACCTATGAAGTCTCCATAGTTTTTAGTTCAAGTTTTCAAGAACAAGAATATGATAAGATCTCGAAACAGGCAATAAATTCACTTTTTTGATATCACTCTTGGTCAGCAAAAAAGAAAAAGCTGGAGTACAGGGGTCCTATGGCATAAACATAGCTGCTTTGGTCCACCCCTTGTAATTGGTGTGCGTGTGTCAGTTCTTATGGAAGAAAATAGAGAGAATTTGTAATATCTAGTTTTGATCCTAAATTAGAGATGGAAAAATTATATCTAGTTCTGCTAAAAACTGCCACCTGTTTCCATTTTCATCCTGACTTACATTTGAGAGAGCTTTTCTTCTTTAGATGGTGCTAAGGGAAGATGACAGGATTAGAGTCCCTAAACTTTTCCCCTGACTTCTCTGCACTATCTACCAGGATTGTGTTAAGAACAGGTTCCAATACTCTTTCAGGGAGCACTAATATACTCATCCGTATAATGCTATTTTTCTTTAAGATCAACGTAGACAGAATGGTTGATCAGCTCCAGGGAACGTGGAAATCCATTTCTTGTGAAAATTTTGAAGAATATATGAAAGAACTAGGTGAGCCATGTTTACTTGTACATCATATCCAGTAAAAATGGGAGCTTTGACAGCACAGAACTTACTCTGTATGAAATTAGATTATTCTTAGGCCCCTCCCTTCCATTGTTCACATAGAAACAATAAATATTGATTCAGCACCTAGATATAGCTCTGTGCAAAACTAGGTCGGGATTGAGATAATCCCCGCCCTCGTGTAATTTGCCATGGATTGACATAGGTTAAACGCACGTATGCCATGTACTAAACAGCAAATGATTTTAATAAACAATCATTTTGCAAACGTGTGCTTTTGATCTTTAGAGGATCTTCAGAACACATCTTGTTTTCCAGTTTCTGATGGTTGTGGCATTCCTTGGTGTGTGGCCAATCTCTGCTCCCATTGTCATATTGCCTTCTCCTTTCTGTAGTCTAATATCTATCTTCTTCTAATAGGGAAAATTTCTTCTTATAAGGAAATTTATGATTACATGCAAGGTCCTCCTCAATAATTCAGAATAATGTCCCCATCTCAAAGTCCTTAAATTAACCATATCTGCAAAGTCCCTTTTGGCATATAAGGTGGCATTCACAGGTTCCAGAGATGAGGATCTGAATATCTTTGAAGGCCATCATCCAATCTATCATAGCTTGTCATCATGTTTCACAATATGAATTCCACAAACCATATATAGTGCTTCCCCAATTTATCTTCTCTTAGAAATTTAACTTAGGTATTACTATATGTGTAATGCTATTGCTATAGAAAATACTCCTACATGTACCATATAAAGTTGTGTGTGCAAAGATGTTCACTACAGCATTATTTATAGTAACAAAAAATGGAAGCAAACTAAATGCCTATCAATAAAGAGATGGAGACAAAAAATTTTGGAATATACACACTGTGGAATATTCAGTAGTTATGACAAAAATATATATCTATGTGTATTGATATGGAAAAGCTCCAAGAGATACAGATAAGGGGGAAAAGCAAGTTGGAAAACAATAGTTATACTAACATTTATATACTTTTTAGAAACCTATATCTATAGTGTGATAGTGGCACAAGATTGTGAATGTACTTAATGCTACTGAATTGTGTACATTAAAATGTTAAAAATAATAAACTTTATGTTATAAGTAGTTAACTACAATAAAAAACATAATAGAGAAAACAAACCCTATATGTGTGTTCATATACGAATGCAAGTGAAGAGACAAAGTTCTGGAAGAATCCATGCCTAAGTATGTTGTCTGTGTGTAAATTAGTGTATTTTTTCATGGCTTTAATCAAATTTTCAAAGGGGTCTAGGAACCAACAAGATTAATAACTACTGGACTAGAGAGACGTAACAGTCACTACGCAAAAGCTGGCCACTGATATTTTTTCTGCAAATGTAATCAATTTTAACATACAATGGTGCTACTGGCTTTAGATATTTGAATTCATGTGGCATTAAATCTGTTTAACTCAGAAGTCTCCTAGTTAGCAGAGAATTATATGGCTAATGTGAGTTCTTGGAGCCAACAACAGGTTTAACCATTGCGTCTTTTTTATCTGGTTTCCAGGAATAGGAAGAGTCAGCAGGAAGCTTGGCTGTCTGGCAAAACCCACTGTGACCATAAATACAAAGGAAGATGTCATCACTATAAAAACCAAAAGCATCTTTAAAAATAATGAGATCTCCTTTAAACTGGGAGAAGAGTTTGAAGAAACCACACCAGCTGGCCGTAAGATCAAGGTGAGGCCTTCGACATTGTTTCAGATAAATTTCATGTTAATTTTGAAATCATCCTAAGTAAGTAAGCAATTATAGCAAACATATCAAAAGTCTGTATTAGATACACTTTGGGCTAAAACCTAGGTCTGAGGACCTCAAAATTTAAAATGTATTCAAATCTCCTGGAATGCTTGTGAAAAATGCCTACTTCGAGGTCCCATCCCCAGAGGCTCCGATGTCTGGAGTGGGCACCTGAAAATCGTATTTTTGACAACAATTCTGATGCAGATGATTAGCAGACCATGTTTTGAGAATTATCTCTCTAGATTGTCTCTCACAACCAAAAGTTCTGCTTTCCATTTTGTAGCATTTTCCACACATAAAATTATAATGCATAAAACATATTAGCTGGTATAGGTGAGATTATGCCACGCTAACAAATTAATCACAAGCTCTCAGTGACTTACAGTGGGGATTTATTTCTAACTCATAGTGCATACTCAGTGGTGGGGTGGAGTTAGGGGAAGTTTGTGTACGTGTAGGGTGGGGGCAGGAAATGGAGGCGTAGGGTGTCTTCCCCTCTCAATTTCTCAGGGACCCGGGCCCAAGGAGGTTCAACTACCTTGTACCTCCACCGTTGGGAACTTGTGGACTCAGTCAACAAGACAGTCAACAAGGAAAGAGACACTGGGGTTTGTATTGCCTCAGCCTGGAAGTGACACACACAGTTTCTTTCATCTTGTGGGCTCCAACTGGAATACATAATTTACGTTTTTTTTGTATTTTCTGTTTATTATATGTTCCCCCACACCAGAATGTAAGCTCCTCAAAGACAGAATGTCTTGTCTGTTTTGTTTCACAGAACACAGTACTTGTTACATAATAGTTGCTCAATAAATATTTGTTGTTTGGATGAATGAACTCAATAGAGGATTGTTGCAGTATATGGAAGAGGATGCCCTGATAAAAGGAACTAACGCATCACATTAACAGATAGTTGCTAAATAATATGAGACTTCAGATTCCTGTACAACGTAAAATGAAAGAAGAATTTTGGCTTAAAATGTTTAATAAAGATGTCTGTGGTAAATTTTCAAAAATCTACTAGAATAAAAAGGCTACAAAATATAGGAAAGCAGAAGGAAAATTTAATGATTATCATTGTCTCTGCTACAGAATAGAACAGTAAATAATTTTGGTAGAAGGCCCAACTCACTGGAATTGTAAGCTCTGAGATGTATGCATCCAAATGATTATATAACATGATTTTGCAATAGAGTAGAATTTAATCATTGATATCTCTAAACTTTGTGATATATAATATAATGGAGGAAGATGCAGACTGGATCGGCATGACCTGAGTGTGAATCCCACCTCTGACCCCAATCAGCTGTGTGACTTTGGGCAAGCCACACAACCTTGCTGGCTCAGTCTTTTCCGTTGCAAAAATGGATAATAATAGTACTTATCTCATATGGTTGTTGTGAGGATTACATGAATTAATATATTAAAACCTCTTTGAAGAGTGCCTTACACAATAGTGATACATAAGTGGTAGAGGTTGTTCTTGTGACTATAATTATAATTTTCACTATTTTTATGTTGTTGAGGTAAGAGGAGGAAACAGGACTTTTCTCATTTAAGTAAGGTCTTACAATGGGAGTTTGAATTAGCTTCATATGTATTTTTAAAGTCGAAACTTACTTGTGATTCTTTATGCAAAAAGATAATACTTTGCTTATACAATAAAACATAAAAAAGAATGACTTACTCTTCAAAGTAATATTATGTTTTTTACTCTTATAAAACTACTTTTTACCAGAAGAATCAGCCAACAAATTTACCATTGACAATGTCTTAAAATAAATGAATCGTAAACACCATTCTAAAACAACCTGAGAGTAGCACGGCAGCCAAAAAGAATTTGACATCTGACAAGATTTTAGAGTTCAAATACAACAATCTGAGCTGGATTTGGTTTTGTCTGTTTTTCAGAGTCTGGTAACCTTAGATAATGACTCCTTGGTTCAGGTTAAGGACTGGGAAGGCAAAGAGACCACCATAACAAGAAGGTTGGTGGATGGGAAAATGGTGGTGGTGAGTGAGCTGTTTCTCATTACTTTTTTCCACCTACTATAACATCTATTTATAAAATCACTCAAATAGTTTGTTCCAAAACAATGGAGGTAAATGCAGTTTTTCTTTCCCTCTTGATTTCTAAGAGCGGGGGAAAACATTGGCAGATAAATATATGATCATAAATGTTAATAAAAAGCACATGGATTGAGGAACTAAAACACGAAAGAGAATTTAAGAAATTGTCTTGCCTAATTCTTTGACTTGTGCATAAGCCAAAATAAGTGTGTATTTGTGCAATAAAGATTTCAGCAGAAATTGAGAATTATTGCTAATCTTCTGCTCTACGCCAGGATTAATTTCTCACAGTTTTCCAGATCAACACCAAATAAAAGCATGAAAAGGAAATTTAAACTGAGAGTGCAAAGCTTAAGTGGTGTCTGTTTGGTGTAAGGATGAGTCGATACAAGAAAAAACTAACATTTATGTGGCTACCACCTGCCCATGTTTTCATATGTTATTTAACCAATCCTCACAATAGTGTTGTGAGGCAAGACTTATTCACCCCCTTAACGGGTGATAAAATTGAGATTCAAACACTGATTTACCTAAGGATATTCAGCTAGAAAAATGTGGTTCTGAGATTAAAATCTAGGTTGGCGTAATGCCAAAGTCTACACTTTTTTGAGTCTACCCCACTCCCTCTCAAGATGGCTTCCCAAGTCATCTCTTTGCTTCTTTAGAGTGGAGGGAAATATGTCAATGTTTCTCTTCCTCCCAAACCCTCACCTCCACCAAAATGAATCAAAAGGTAATTTGGGACGTAACGTAAAATAGTTCTAAGGAAATACGCAAGAATTGTGTGGAGGTAAAAAAAAAAAAATCTATCCTCACTTCTTTTTTTCTCCCCACCTTTATCCTTTATTTTATAATTAAGTCTTTGCTGTCCTGTTCTGATAGCTGCAATTTTCTGATTTTGTCTGTCTATCTCCTTGCTCAAAGCTTTGTAAACCTTTGCCTTTTTGTTTTGGGTATGAGGGCTTCCTTCATCATTTCTTGTAAGGCGGGTCTAGTGGGGATGAACTCCCTCAGCTTTTATTTGTCTGGGAAAGTTTTTATTTCTCTGTCAAATCTGAAGGATAATTTCACTCGATAGAATATTCTTGACTGAAAGTTTTTGTCTTTCAGTATTTTGAATATATCGTCCCATTCTCTCCTGGCCTGTAAGGTTTCTGCTGAGAAATCTGCTGACAGCCTGACAGGGGTTCTTTTATAGGTTATTTTCTTCTCTCTTGCTGCCCTTATTATTTTTTTCTTTGTAATTGACTTTTGACAGTTTTAATATTACACGCTTTGGAGAAGGTCTCTTTGCATTCATGTAATTAGGAGTTCTATTGGCTTCATGTACTTGTAAGTTCACTTTCTTCCCCCGTTTTGGGAAGTTCTCAGCCATTATTTCTTTGAACAAACTGTCTGCTCCTCTCTCCTTCTCTTCTCCCTCTGGAATACCTATAATCCTTATGCTGCTTTTCCTAATTGAGTTGGATATTTCTTGAAAAATTCCTTCAGTTTTTAAAAATCTTGGTTCTCTCTCCTCTTCCACCTGGATCATTTCTAGGTTTCTGTATTCAAGCTCACTGATTTTCTCCTCCACAAGGTCTGCTGTATTCTTTGTGCTTTCTACATTACATTTTGTCTCATTAATTGTGTTCTTCATATCCAGAATTTTTGTTTGTTTGGTTTTTTTTTTTCAGAGCTTCAATCTCTTTGGTGAAGTCTTCCTTCTGTTCATTAACTTTACTCCTTAGGTCATTCAACTGTCTTCCTGAGTTTTCCTGTAAGTCACTGAGTTTCTTCATGACGGCTATTTTGAGTTCTCTGTCAGTCAGATTGTAATCTTCTGTGATTTCCAGTTTGGTTTCTGGAGAGCTGTCATTCTCCTTCTGCTCTGCCATGTTCCTGTAGTTCTTCATGGTGCTTGATGAGTTGATCCTCTGCTGGCACATTGGTAGTCACCACTTTCTTATTTGGGTATGGCTTCAGTTACTGATTCTGACCTGCTTCTGGTTGTACTTGAGAGCCTGCACTTTCCGCTCTCCACTGCCTCTGCTAGAAGTGTCATCAGTGCCCTCCTTGTGCTGCTTGTGCCTCTGGGGTTGCTGGTGCCCTGCTGCTTTCGATGTTGCTGCAGTCTCAGGTGTTACCACTGGGGTCACCAGGCTGTGAGCACTTCTGCTGCTTCCAGGGTTGCCTGGGTCTCATGTTCCCCGACTTCTCTCCATGGGCTCTTTACAGGCTTGGGTTCCGCTGTCCCTTAGACCACCCGCACTGCTGCTCTTGTGTTATCTGGGGGTACTGGCAGCACTGCAGCCAGGGGCTGTGGGCTCACAGGTGTCACTGTTGCTGTTGGGGCCTGAGTTCTTGTATGCAGCCCCTGCTGCTGGTAGAGTTGGTGTCAGGGGTGCCACCACTGGGGGCTGGATCTCAGGTTATGCTGTGGTTACTAAAGCCTCAGGGTGCAGGTGCCAGCTGCTGTGGCTGGGGGAGGAGTAGGGGCTGAGTTGCATGTGTTGCTGCTGGCCCTGCCATCTCTAGTCACTGGCGCGCAATGGTGTGCTTTTTGAGACCTCAGATCAGGGCACCCTGCTCCTGCTGGTGAAGTCCGAGTTTTGGTTGCTGTCCCTACTGCTAGAGAAATGAGCAACACTGCCAGGGAGGAAGAGAGGGCTGGGTCCGTGGCACCGCTCTGTGTCCTGAAGCCTCAGGACATGTGCCATCCACCACCACTAAGGGTGGACAGGGACCCCAGCCTCTGGTTGTTGGGGCTGGTGCTCACACTGACAACCTGCTCTGAAACCTCAGATCAGGGGACCCTGCCCCTGCTGGGGAAATTCACGGCTTGGGTGTAGTCCCCACTGCAGGAAAGATGGCGCCACTGCTGGGGAGAGAGGGAGGGGGCCAGGTCACCAACTCCACTGTGTCCTGGAACCTCAAGACATGTGTGCAACATCTGCCACCACTGGGGGCAGGGGGCAGAGGGCAGGGGCCAAGGCACAAGTGCTGTGTTTGCCCTAGCAGCCTGCATTTGCTGGTGTGTGAGCCGATGGGAGGATAAGCATCTTGGATTACCATTGCTGGGCAGAAGGAGAGGGATGCTCCCCAGGTTCGACTCTCCCAGAGGTTGAGTCCACCCACCTTCAGATGTCTAGATGCATGTATCACCCAGGCGTCCTGGTGTGCTGTGCAGGGAGTCCTGTGTTGGTCACTGGCTTTCTGACTGGTTGTAACTCAGAGGGGAGAGACAAAGGGAATGACTCACTCCCCCATGATGCTGATGTCATTCTCTGTCCTCGTTTCTTAACGTAAGGATGTTTCTCCTTTCAACAATGAAGAGTACATTTCCTTATGAAGTAAGAAGTGGAGGACTAAGATTACTTCTTTTATTGCTTCTTATAATGACATTAACCACTAAACAGATAGGTTTTATAGTTCATCAGGAAGAATATTAGATTCAGAATCCACAGACATGGGTTTCCATCTCTGCCGTTCAGTACCTATGTGACTTTGGACAAATCATTTATCCTCTCCAAGATTTAGGTTCCTTGCCTTCAAAATGTAGAAAATATGTTCACAGTGTTTTTGAGAGAATTATGTATGTATGTATATTTCAGTGCTCTGAAAACCATAAAATACTACATCGATGTCAGTTGTTACTAGCATTTGAAAAGTATAGATTACGTAAAATAGCAAAAATGCTTCAATGTAGGCATTTAAAATGTTTTAATAAATGCTTCAAATTCCTACAAATACACTTTGGTTTTTTGTATATATATGTATATACACAAATATATATATAAGCACACCATATATGTGATTTGCCATATGTGTGTGTTTGTGTACATATATACATATATGGCAAAATCAGCCAACAAATCGTTATCTATAGTTGTCTATCTAGATCTCTTTCCAAGATTTTTAAGGAATGTATGTATGGATAGTACTTAGTCTGCATTTTTATAAATGTCAGTTTCACCAACAATACTGAAATATCTCATTCTTTGTTTGTCTTCTAGGAAAGTGCCGTGAACAATGTCACCTGCACTCGGACATATGAAAGAGTACCAACAAACTCAGTCACAAACTCTTAAGCACTCTCATGATCCAAAGTGCTGAGGTTGCTTAAATAAAACTCCGTGGTAAAATACCATGACTGCTAATATGACAACCTTTGCACGAGTGCCAACAATTTGGGTGCCCTGCTGAATGTCTGTATCATACAGGACCTTGGCATTGGTGGCTGTAAGAAATCAGGATGATGTATCCTGTTCGATGTGGGGCTGCTGTAACACATTCAGAGAAGCACTTCATGTTGATTTTCTCCTAATTAGGCATATTATGTCAATCCTTTAAATTTAACATGATCTGCACTATATTGGGAAAATAATATTCATTTTTTTTTTAAGGAAGATTAGCCCTGAGCTAACATCTGCCACCAATCCTCCTCTTTTTGCTGAGGAAGACTGGCCCTGAGCTCACATCTGTGCCCATCTTCCTCTACTTTATACGTGGGACGCCTGCCACAGCATGGCTTGATAAGCAGTGTGTAGGTCCATACCCGGGATCTGAACTGGTGAACCCCGGGCCACTGGAGCAGAGTGCATAAACTTAACTGCTATGCCAGTGACCCAGTCCCAGTATTAATTTTTTAATAAACTAGTTGGGACATAGTGTGCCTTATAGGTAATAGCTCAACTTATGGGAAAGGGTAACAAACAGGTTTGGAACCAGAGCAATAACTGACAATCTAATACAATACCCAACTATTTTTACAGAGAATTCCATAACCACTACCACCATCACTGAAAGGCAACACAAAAGAGAATATTCTACTTTATTAGCCCCAAACCTCACGTACTTTCGGCCAGGGGGCGATTTTAGAAACCACACGGACTGATCACTTTATCTTGTAGGTGGATAAACAGGCCTAAATTGGTTAACTATGCACTTCAATATCACCCCGATGTTTTCAGGAGAAACTGGCACCAGAATCCATGCTTTCTAATTATTCACCTCACAACCATAACAAAGGGAATTTAGGTGGAAACAGGTTCACAGTGTACAATTAGGGATTAAGTGTAACACTACCTCCAACTAATGACTAAACAAGCTTCCCTGTGTCTTAAAATGTGTGGCAGGATGCCACAGCTGCGTCCGGGAGTGGACATAGAGTTTGGCCATTTGAACATGTGGCCTGTCACGGCTCATTTGCCCGAACTGACCTATAGGGGATCTTGGCGCTCTGGTGGAAGTGAGAGAAGTGCTTGTTTACTTTTTTGGTGTACTGAAGTGATGAAGACGACAACAGAAGGCACAGGAAAGCATCCTCCTGAGCTGCTTGGACTGGACAGAGAGAGGATTCCAGGCAAGGTGGAAGGGGCTGTTTTCCTGAGGCCCCACGTATGGTCAAGGACATGAGCAGCTCTGTGGCTGGGCCCAGGTGACAGCTTGCTGCATGGATACGAGAAAGAAGCACTCTCCCCATCGGGATGGAACCCAGCACTGCTCTGACCTCTCCCGGGTCAGGGTCTGTGGGAGCTTCACAAGCAGTGCTCCTGGCTTTGGTGGAGGGTTTGCTGTCTGCTGTGGAAGGGAGGTCCTCTCATAGGCAGCAGGCGTCAGTGTGGGAAGCCTTGTGGTGAAGGGGTAGTTATCAGATGCCAGCAGAACATGGGAGGGGTACCCTGATGACTCCAGGAGCACCTGGGGTGGGCAGCAGGGGTGGGCTTTGCTGGGAACTGGAGTTCTGCCTGAGCAGGTGCAAGTAGGGCGTTTGGATATCCATGTCAATATGATTTTATTTGTCAACAACCTGATGAAGTCTGGAGACTTTCGGGTACTCCAAAAACAAAAAAACAAAAAAACCCGAATATACAACAGCAGCAAAGGTTTTCAGAAGAAGTAAGCAGGATGCCTACCTTCTTCCCACCCCCTTTACCCAGTTGAGAATTATTAAAACAGAAAGTCACTCACTGTGATTGACGGACGTGGAATATTTTCTATCCAGTGAATAAATTTGGGGAAATAATGTTGTATTTGCATAATTCAGTTAACAATAATCTGAGGTGAAAAATAAAATAACAAGAATGATAGCAGACTGTTTTTTGAGTAGTTATTAAGTGCCAGCCACTGTGTTTAGCACTTTCCATGCCTACCTCATCTTCACTTCCGTGATGTATTTACAAAGGTATCAGCTAAGATTCAGAGAGGTTAAATATTTTGCCTAAATTTCCTCAGCTGATCAATACTCGGGCCAAAGTTCGAAACGAGCACTCTGCGATTCCAGGTCCACGTTCTTCAACCATGGTGCTGGAACGCCTCCCCTGAAGTCAAGATACAAATTCTGAGAGAGTCTTTCAGAGTCTTTCTATGTAATAATAAGTATGATAAATAAACGCATGGTTAAAACCATTGACCTGAACTTGTAAAGCTGGAGAAACCTGCCCGACCCGAACTCTGCCAGCCTAAACTGATGAGAAAGATGATCTTTTGAAGCTGAAGATTTAAGAAGCAGAAAACAGCCAAACCGTGAAGAATCCATGCCCCTTATAAGGCAGATTCATCAGGAAGTTCTTGCTCAGGACACTAAACAAAAGGAATAAGATCTAAGAATCTGAGACCAGAGGAAGTGAACTTGGAGAAACTGAAGGTCCAGTAAGTTTCAGCTTAGCATTTATAGATGAGAATCATGTTTAAGAGTAAGTTGCGAGTATGGTTACATGTTGTGAATCTGGAGAATTTTCCTACTGACACAGCGTGGAGATGTCCTGGAAACATGCTTTTAGCATCGATGCGGCTCTGAGGGTCCTAAATGGGGATTTCTCGTTTAAAGAGACCAGAGAACTGAGGTCGGTGACAAGGTCCTGCAGGCGGTCGTCCTGGTTCTGGCTGACCACTGGGGTGTCGTATGGATTTGGGCTTAGCAGTTGCTGTGGACGACATGGAGTCCTGTAGACAAAATCAACGGAAAACTTAAGTCACTATTATAGACCGACTTTGACCGGAATCTCTGATGAGATATGACATTTAATTGAACAAATATACTGAATCTAGACCAGCTCCAGCTGCAAACAGGAGTGTTTTGCTGACGCAAAGACTCATTTAAGGCTTACGGCAAAGAATGTGCCCTCTTCATTTTGTGGTATGAGCACTTCTTTGTATATGCTCCAAAACTTTCTGACTTAATTCTGTTGACCAGCAGTTTTCAAATATTTTTTTTCAATCAATGGACCCTTTTGCCCAATAAGTAGTATGTAGAGCACTAGTGAGTGAAACACATGCATGCAGGACTCCTCTGCCTGCGCGGGAAGTCCCAGAATCCCGTGAAGGATTGCATTTGCTCTCCCATGTTCAGGGAGGGCACCAGACTAGGACAGCTTAATTTCACTCCCCGTCTGCTGAGAGCCACCTTTATGAGAAACCCTGTGGGGCTGGGGCTCAGATCTCTGTGCAGGAGGCTTCGCACGACTGGTGCACACGTCCTGGATGCGGTGCCATGAGGCTGGTTCTGAGAAGGTTGGAAACTGTGAACTCAAATCAGCTGCAGCCCCTGGAAACTCCTGCGGCTGGCAGTCTGAAGAAACATCGCTGGGCTCGTGCCGATAGGAACAAACGATATGCCATTTGAGTAAAATATGAAACAGTTCGGGAATGAGCTAGGCATAGAAGCAGATCAATTAGAAAATTCCAACAATATTTCAGGCACACAATCATGGTCACTTGCAACGGGGAGGGCAGGAAATCGTAGGATTTGGGATAGATTTCTAAGTTAGAGTTAACAGAATTTACCGACGGATTGAATTTGAAAGGAGAGAGTTAAGGGTGATTTAGAACTTTTTGGTCTCAGACCTTAGAAGGATGCATGTCGTTAAGTGACATTACATCTAAACTTTACACTTACGCCTTAGAGAAGTTGAATCACTTCCGCCCAGGTTATGAAGATGCAAATGGTGAATCCAGGATCCAAGACTACCTCATTAGAAAGACTTCGCTCTCCATCAATCACTAAGGAACACTGTAGCTGGATACAGGGCTTTGAAACAGAACCAAGGTTTTCAGCAGTACTGTTGGGATTAGGGCTAAAGCAGGAGTATTTCTGTTTATGTGTTACTCTTTACTTTAAAAGATATTGAAGGCTAGAGAAGGGATGGGAGATGCATTTGATATCAAGAATTCTATAAATATTATTTCAACACCTATAATAAACTATTGAGATTTGCTGTTTGGTTTTTGGTGGTGGTGTTTGTGGTGACCTTTGAATACCAAGCACAAGTTTGTCAAATGTGGAACATAGGAGCTCTTGCATACAAGATGTAACCTCTTGTGTTTGGCAATCTTTATTTTGCTAGTTCCCTTGAGGATAATCTAAAATGTATTTCAAAACAGTAAAGTCCTGGGAGGCCCCCAACTTGCAAACACTTGGCTGAAGTAGAACGGCTCAGGTCAGCATGATTTTGAATCTAGATTTTAGCTCCTTTCTTCCCTTGCAATACTCCCCTTCATTTTTGGTTTGTTTGTTTCCTAGAGGGTTACCATTTCCTATGCAAATATAGAAGTAAAGAGAGTTAGCATGTTGCCATACTGAGTGGAATCAACATTTCTTCCCAATTCTCTGTTCCCAGCACCCACCTCCATTCTCACTATTTAAGGACTAGCAAAGGGGAAAAGCTATACGCTCTCTCACATTAGGATCTCAAATACATTTTCTTAAAGAACAATGTTATAAAAATGGAGAGTACGCATTGTTGAAATGAGCTTGTATTCACACTATACTGCATGTACAGATGAGAAAAAAAGGAATTTTGGAACTTTGCTTCTAGCCATGGTGTAGTGACAAGAATTAGACTTACCCTCACACCATAAATGGCTGGAATATTGGACAAAATGTATGAAGGGTCTATTTTCAGATATTGGAGAACAGGAAATACTGGACCATGATGCCTTAGAGATGAGAAACACTTGAGACAAGCCCCTACCATTGTCCTGGGGACACTTCCCCAGTGGGCATCAGGGACAGGGATCATAAGAAGAGCACAGTGGCCCCACTGAGTTGAGAAGACAGAGATTGGAAGGTAAGGAATTTGAGGCAGCCGGAAGACATGGGGCAGAAGAAGGATCTACAGAAAAAAGGAGCTCTAGAAATCTGTATTAAGGATCTCCTTTAGTCTCGGCAAAATTCTTAGCTGCACATACACAGAATAAAACTTCAGAGGCCAGGGAAAGGACGACCAGAGGGCTCAACACTGAACAACTCACGGAGCTCATATGGGGCAAGGAGTTGTTTGAGCTCTGGCCAGCCTGAGTGGAGATCCTCAGTACTCCACCAGGGCATGCAGAAGAGACCTCAGGGTTAAACTATCCTGAGAGTAAAGGTGAGGGTGTTAAGGTCCACCTTAACAAAGCTTAAAAATAAGCCTTGAGAGGATTAAGCCAATCTGCCAGTAACTTAAACTCTTGTAAGAACAAAGACCAAAACTCTTTAAAGGAAAACAAAATTTAGGCACTCAACAATGTTACATTCACAGTGTCCATGCATCCGATCAAAAATTATTAAACATGACAAGAAAAAGGAGGAGAAAATGGGATCTATAATCAGGAAAATAAATCTTTCAACCGAAACAGACCCAGAAATGACAGAGATGACGGAATTAGCAGACACAGATTTTAAGAACACTTTAAAACATACAAAGAGGCTGAAATGCTCAAGGATTTAATAAAAACCTTGAGCATAATGAGGAGATAAATGGAAGATAAAACTTCTAGAAAATGAAAAGTACAATATCTGAAATGAATATTTACTGGGTAGAATTAAGAATAGCTTAGAAACTGCAGAAGGAAAGCTTGGTGAACTTGAAGACACAGCAATAGAATCTATCCAGGCTGAAGCATGGAGAGAAATGAAGATGGAAACTGCTTTTGGCTAAAGAGAGCGCCCTCGCCAAAGTTTAAATATGTTCCAGGAGGAAGGTGCAGGTACAATTCAAAGAGTGTTTGAGAGAGGGGTACAATCATTCCAGGATGAGGTCACAGCTATACTCCTGGCAGCTCGGGGGGTGGGGGGTGGGGAGGCGGATGTTTGCCTCAGTCCTGGAAAGGGAATACAGCAGAACACTTCTGCATCGACTGTCTTGTTTTTATTTTGTTTTAACAATCTTAGAATTGACTGTGGAGTGATACCAAAAAAACCCTCTGATTTATGCAAATCTGTCTGTGAAAACACATTTAAAAAGGAACATTCACAATGGTCTTTTATGTTCATTTTCAACATAAAAGCTTCCTCTAGATTCTTCTGTTTTTTAAAAAGTTTGTAAAGTAAATTTACAACCACCATAAATTATTTAAAAACAAAGCTGCTTTTCTTGATAAGCAAGCTCTAAACGGGCAAGGATTCTTGTTGTTGTGAGTTTTGGTTGATTGCTGTCTCCCATGCAGAGCAGTGCTGGGTGTACCTAGAAGTGCTAAGTAAATGCTGAATGGAGTAAAGCAATGCATGAATTGGGCCGTGTTACACACAAAATAGTATTTCCTCTTGCACAAAGGGGGAAGAGGTGTACCCACAACATGACTAACAATAATGTACAACTGAAATCTCACAAGGTTGTAATCTATCATAACATTAATAAAAAAAAAATAAACAGCTTGCACACACCAAAAAAAAAAAAAAAAAAGTATTTCCTCTTGTTTTCCTCAAGGTGGTGCTGTGTACAGCATAAAGGGTCACTCAAGCAATCTCATTTTTTTCCCCTAATGTAGCCTTGATATGTGATCAATTTCCTTTTACTGTATGTCTTTTTTTTAACCTGCCCGTCTTTCCAACCTCCCAATCTTTTAGATTTATGTTCTTTTCTGGAAGGGGCTTACAAGATTGCAGGGACGTTGAATTTCTCTCACCGTTTCTCTCTAACTGTACAAGCAAATCATCCTTTGAACACTTCTTAAAAAATGTGCCCTAGACTACTTCTCTTCCACCTCCTGTGACTGTCATTTATTACAGAAGGACCTATCTGACAGACTTTGATACAATAAATGCTAAATTTTCCATTTCTCCATCTCTTGTCTTTTTTGGATGTTTATTGTCCAGTATTTTTCCTGGTTCAAATTTTAAATTGACTAGTATTTTTTTAAATAATAGCTTTATTGAGATATAATTGACATAGAATAACTGCACATATTAAGTCGTACAATTTGATACGTTCTGACTTATGCATACACCTGTGAAACCATCATCCCGTTCCAGATGAGCATATCCGTTACTCCCCAAAGTTCCCTCATTCTGCTTAGAAATCTCTCCTCCGTCCATCCTTTCCTCTCTCCACTCTACCATCTGAAGGTAACCACTGATTTGCTTTCCATCACTCTAAGTTAGCTTTTATTGTCTAGAATTTTATGTAAGTGGAATTGTGCACTATTTACTCTTTTTCTTCTGGTCTCTTTCACTGATTGTAATTATGTGTATCATGTTCATCTTTTTATTACTGTGTCATATTTCATTGTATGAATATACCACAATTTATTCATTCATTCATTTATTGATGTACTGTGGGGTTCTTTTGAGTTTTGGTTATCACAAATAAATCTGCTATAAACACTTGGCCATAGACTTTTCATGGATAGTTTCATTTCTCTTGAGTAAATACCTAGGTGTGGAATGGCTGGATTGTATTGCAAATGTATGCTTAGCTTTAAAAAAACAACTGTCAAACTGTTTTCCAAGATGGATGTACTATTTAACATTCCAAGTAGCTGTGTACGAGTTTCGATTTCTTCACATCTTTGTCAACACTTGGTATGGTCAATCTTTTTAATTTAACTATTCTAATATGGATGTAGTGGTGACTGGCCTCTCTCTGTCATTAATTTCTTATGTTTAGACACATTTTCAGTTTTTCATGAGTTCCATAAAATCTTATATATACTGATCTTAATTAGTAGAGAGAAAAGAGAAAATATATGAATGAACAAAAATATGTTGTTTAAGAAATGAAAATTCTATGGTTTGTTATTCTTAAAACGATTGATTGTGGATATGGTAAGATCCAAGTATTAACTATTACTCTTGAATATAGGAAAGAGTAGCCCAGGCCTAGTGGGAATAACTCGAGAGGTCTCATGAAATCCTTTACTCATTCCCTTTCTACCTCATTGATTTCTCCTGTCATGAGTCCTCAAATGACATCATTTATTCCCTTTGGCTCTTCAAAGTTTTCCGTCTTCAAGAACCCCCTCTTACAACCAAGTATTGCTGGGAAAAAGACCTCATTGCACCCAGTTATCTCTGAACACTGGGTAAGTTCAAGGCTTGCAAGGTCTTGTGGGGATGGAACGCAGAAGAGTCAGACAGGGAGCAGGGTTGTCTGGGGCTGCAGGCTACTGATGTAACTCCCACCATCTACACTCTCCCTCCTCTTTGTCCTGCCCCAAAACTGTCAAGATTTCAGGTTGCTCACCTGCGTAAATACCTGGCTGAGCTCGTGGGGGTTTGAAAGTAGTACACCCTGCCCATTCCATGTCTGAGGATACACAGACTCAGCATAGATACTGTGACTCTTTCACAGTGTTCACACAAGACACATATTTCCAAGCACGGGTTAATGCAAGTATAAAACATTTCAATTAATTATAACAAATGTAAGCCGATGAGCACAATGTACACTACATGAGCACAGAGAATATATCCTAATTTATCTTTTTTATCCCTTTCCTCATGTTCTCCTCTTTCTCAATGCCTGGCATGTGGTGTTGGCGGGAGTGGGGGGTGGGTTCACCAGAAGCCAATCATTTAAAAGGCACTGCATAATATTTTGAAGTTAGCAAGATGGAAATAAAGCGTTTGATAGAGGTAAGCAAAGGAGTGCCATGCCACCTGCCTCACCCTGATGAAGTCATCAAACATTTCAACGCTTAATCTCTTCAAGTGTAAAAATGGGATAATGACTGTGTCCCAATCACAGATTCGTCGTGCAGATTAAGTTATTTATTTTATGTAAAGCTCTTACAACATGGCACGCCCAGTACATAGTAAGTGCTATATAAGTATTAGCTATAATTTTTTTCAGAAGGTGGAATTCCAAAAATATTGCCTCTCAAAACTAAAGAAAACACAAGACAAGGGAATAGATAGTTGGATATTCCAGACTCAAACCATTTAAAGCAATTTAAATCGTTCCTGTCTCAAAATTAATCTTACACTATTAGTGGTTAATTTTGACATAAGAAAGATTTTAATAATTTTTCAGAAATGTTCCTATTTTTTACTGTATTGATCTACAATTATCATTAGCATTTGTGTCTTATTTCCCGAGAGCAGTCTTCTGTCCGTATACTATGACTTTATTGTTGCACTTAATCCACTTCGTTAGTCCTTTGTAATAGTTACCATAGTTAGGCACCTTGCTTTCCTCCTGACTTCTTAATATGATTAATTCTTTCAATGTAGATCTTTATTATTTAGGACTCAGATAAGCTAGAACTCTTGCAAAACGGAAATAGTTATAAATCTTCTATTACCTAGATTAGTATTTCCAAACTCTGGGGTGCCTGTTAAAAATCAGAACTTCTGCAGTGGGTGAGAGCTCGGTTTGGGGCCTAATAATCTGCGTTTTCAAAAGAGTTTGCAATCCAGATAGATATGCAGAATCACAATGTTGAAATAAATATTTTTATTAACTAGAGATTATAAGCTTTTTATTGCTTTCACGGAGTTTTAACATTGGAAGAGGCCTCGGGAATTCTCTAGTCTTTCTCAATTTCTTTAATCCAGAGAAGGCATCTCAATTTCCCAAATTCTCACAGTGTAAAGGGCAGAAGTAAGGCTAAAACTTCTTGATTCCCAGTGCTCTTTACCATACATCATATTCTTCTGCCATTGTAATTTAATTTTGAGGTCAATTTCATTATCATTAAATCAATGTATTTTGGAAAAAAATGTAATATTTTTATTGTTTTTCACTCTTTTGGGGACAGGAATAGCACTGTTAAGTAACTAGTAGAGCCAATTAAGTATATAGACTCTGGGGAAGAAACTGAATTAAAATTCACATATTAGTATTCCTTTCTTGAATAAATAAACATGTATAAGAAAACGTAATTATCATAGTTATCATCATTGCCATTATCATCATTATCATCAATTCTTAGTTTAGTCACTAAATTCAACTAATTAATTTCAATCCTTGAAAATTTTAACAGGTCTCTAAGACTTGTGAGAAATATAATTGCTGGTCATATATCACAAGAACATCATGCAAGCTAATTGAGTCAGAGAACTTGGAAAACAACTTCAGTCTAGTGCCATAAAGGCAATTTTCTGGTCCAGGCAATTACTTAAAATCACCAAATGGATCTGAGACTTTCTACTAGTTAGAAGGATTTACCCTGTAAGAGAAGCAGGTGTGCAGAGAAGGTTTGATCTCAGACTTCTCTTGAGTAAGCTACGCTACTGAGCGTCTACCATGGAGACGGCTACAGCACCAGGTGAAATCCGACAAAGGAAGCTTCAGAATGGAAAAGACCCATTTCATCTCAAACCAACCATCGTCTTTACTTCCCTGACTCGAGGCCAACTAATCTGTTAGGCACAGTAGCACAGAGCACATGGCCTAAAATACTTTGAGAAATCCACTAAGGTCTTTTAATTTTGTTAAAATCATAAGAAAAAAAGGAACTTGTAGGGTCATACAAAATGTTTTAATTTTTTTCTCCATCAGAAAAAAAAAAAAACATTTTTAGGGCCTATAAAAATTGATTAAATTTTGCCTAAAAATAATGAAACATTTAAATATTTAAAGTTATATAAAAATAATTTTTAATATTGATATTATTATGATGGGAGGGACCCATGATGGCAAAAAGTGCAAGGGCCCATGAAGGTCAGCATGCTGCCCTGCATTGACCCATTGCCTTGAATATATTTGCTATTGCTTGGTGGATTCACCCATCACTAACCTTTTGGTTCCAACACTTTTTTAGGATGGTGAATTCTAGTAAACTCTCTAGAAGAACAATGCTGCCAAATGTAAACTTTTGATTGTTTTCTATTTATTTGCTAAATAATGGCCAATGGCATATTTCTCATGTCGCTTGCTTTCTTAGCTCCCTATTTTTTCCCTAGTCCCCACCCTTTCCTGCAGAGGACACTCTAGAATACTGAAAGAATATCAGGCAGAGGGTCAAGAGAACTTATTATGGGATCAAAGAATTATTTGCAGTTGCAAATTTCATTAATATTCAGACATTGAAGCGATCATAGAAAAGGGTAAAGTTAACGGTGGATCACTGAAAAGCAATGATCTTTTCGGGAGATTTATGAGATTCCTTTCCGCCTACCACACTTGTTTACCTTGAATGTGGAGTAGAGAACTGCTGGAGAGACACCAGGGATCATTCTGAAAATGCTGGTCCTCAAATCTGGGCTTCCTCTTGACATCACTAATCTCCAGTGAATTGCTCTATACAATTGCCTGTTCAGGAGATTAATTTTCTCTTTCCAATCTCAAACCAAAATGCCACAAAGTTCCAAAGTTTGAGTTTAAAATAAAAGAATAAAATAGATAATTGAAAGAAAAAAAAAAGCACCAGCTGCCTGAAAGCTGACAATTAGATAATGTTTAAGCATTGCCTTGTACCAACTTTAAAAGTAGGGACTAATTGTTTTTTGCAATCCTATATTAAAAGGACTCTTGACTAGGGGCTTCAGATATAATTTAGTAGATAGCGTTGATTTAAATAGAGTTATGATTCTAGGGGGAAGTTCAACATCAAAAATACAACTAACTGCTTTTCCGTCCATTTTTGGGAAGGGCTGACTGATGGTCACGTCTCTTTTTTCATGCTCCTCATTATCTTTCAAGAGTGTTTATTTCCCTCGAAAGCCACAAACTGGTTATTCAACTTAGCATTTTTTTGTAATTTAATTAAAATCTCCTTGTTTTTAGGAAATACTTTATATTCTTTCTGATTTGAAGAGTTAGCGATCTAGACACTGGAGAGTTAACTGCCTTTAGCTGAGGAAGCGAAATGAGTTCAAATCTATTAGAGACTAAGTTCGAAGGCTGTGCATAGCAGGCTTTTTGGAGGATTTATTTCAAGATGATAGAACATGTATAAAAAAGTGATTGTAAATCTGTTTTGAGATGATAGTGGACATGGTATTGATCAACATCAATGTCATCAACAGGACAGTCGCTGTCCTCAAGAGGGAGTTACAAAAGAGACTTAAGAGAGGTCGTCACCACAAAGCGGTGGCTGCGTTGGGCCAAATCAGTGCTGGGACCTTAAATGTTTTGAGTTCAGAGAGGAGATGGGGGTAAGTTCTGGGTGTGTCTGGGTGTGTGCCATAGGGAGCAGTTTCACAGAGGAGTTGAATTGTAAATGAGAGAAGGGATTGGGGAAGGGAATTTGGGGGAAGGTGGTGGTGTTAGGAGAGGGAAGTAGGCTCTAATCATCAATGATGATTGAAGAGAAAAATAAATAATTGAATATCAAGTTTTTCAACCATGGCGGACTGGAAGAGATAATTAGATCTAACCTCCTAGCTCTGGGAAGATAAGGTCTTATTATCCCATTTTGCAGATAGAACAATTGAGGACAAAATATCTGGAGAGATTAAATGAGGTGACCAAATCCTTAGTCCAGTGATTTTTTTCAAACTTGACTGCATAAGAATCACCTAAAGAGATTTTTAAACATGTCAAATCCTAGGGAGTTTGACTCAGTAGGTGGGAGTGGGGCTTGAGATTTCCATCTTTATAAGACCCTCGGAATGTGGGAACCTCATTTGGGAGATGGTGCTTTGATATAATAGGTAATCAGAGAACATCCTATGCCATATTCTTATCTTAAGACTAATCCCGACAAATTTTCATCAGTTCTGGGTAGTTGGACAAATATTTAGTTTATCTCATCACTAGTATTCTTTACCCATTTTCCTAGTTTTCGAAAATTCCTTCATAGCCAGGAAATGGAGGTCTACCATCACTGCCCAGGAATTTGAAAATAGCTGCACATATCTGAGTCCAGGCTCCTCAGATACAACTCTCACGACAAGGGTCCCGTGAAAGATCAAGGAATGCTTGAGAGAGCAGAATACCGAGTCAAAAACCCTGAGTCTGAGTCCTGGTTTTCCACCTGCTGCTTATTGATGCTAACTTAAGTATTTTCACCCACATTTTAGATTATTATATAATTATATTACATAGTGGGGACTTCCACTGATTATATTTCAACATTACGGAAAGAACAGAGGGAGACTGTGTGGAAATTCTCTAAAACCATAAAGACTTAGAGACAATACAAATTTTTTAAAAAGTATAATGATTCAATTCAATACGCTCTATTTAATTACTATTACGTACCTATTATAAGGAAGCCAACTTCTACTGTAAGTAGAAGTTACAGGGAAGTAAGATCCTCAGCCCTGCTCTTGAGAAAACAAAAGTCCCGTAGATGAGTTATATCCACCCCACTTTCCCCATCCCTCTCATCTTGTGCTCCCTGACATTGGTTAGAGAGTGGGGCTACAAAAAGCAACATCCTGACCGTCCCCTCCTCCAACGCTAAAACGTGGAACAATTAATGAGAGGGTTGAAAGGAATTATAAAGGTTTTGTTCCTTTTCCTCCTTATTTTTTCTCTTGCTCAGTAGGCTGAAGAGGTGTGGGGACTTGTGTGTCTTCTACTTGGGAAGCATAACACTTTGGGACAGTTTAGAAAAGCCCAAAGTAGGGGCCTGAGGAAGGAAATATAGAGCTTCTGGTAAATCTTGTTTGGGATCAGGTTCTTTTGGGGAAGTAAACGTTCTTTTTGATGTTTCTTGCGTTTCGCAGTTTATGTCATCAGGGCTGAAGTCGTGGTGGTGGTGGTGGATGGGGAGAGTATAGTATGTTTGGTTCCACTGAATGTGCTTTTTTTTGGATCCTAAGCAGAGTGATAGCTACCTTTTCAGCTAGATTCAAAGCAGGGAAGGAATCCTATCAAACAAGTTTACAAATAATGCAAGTCAGGAGGTGCTGACTGAAATGGTATTTCAGAGAAAGGAGACTGCTGTCGCCCATGTGGGAGCAGGAGAGAAGAGGATACATATTTTCAAAGAAAGCAAATGATAGCAAATGACGATCAGCAGTAAAGAGAATGGAGTAGGAAAAACCATAGGACTACCGTTCCAGAAAACCTCTCCATCGGTCCTAGTCAAATTGCTTTAACTTCTAGCATCCCCTTTATCCCCATCCTAATTCACCCTCTCTTCATTCTTCTTTCATTAGCATTAATTGCATTAGCCTTCTAATCGGTCTCCTAGTCACAATTGCCGGTCACTCCTTAAACTCAGCCACTCTGCGGCTAGCATTTCCTTGTTAAAACTTGAATCTGATTTCACAACAAACACCCCTACTGGAAACACTTGATGACTGGCCTGTTGCTGACAAACGCCTTCACGTGACCTACAGCTTCAGACTCACCCCTTCAGATTGCCCGACCGGACAGCTTAGGCACTCATCTTCACTCTCCCACACACTTTTGGCACTAAATCATGTGCTTTTTTTGGTCTTAATCACCGCATGTGTCTGCCTGGTCACACTCCTAAAATGTCCTTATCTCCTCCACTATCTGGCAAACTTGTAATATCCTGTAATACTCAGTTCAAGTGACACTTTCTCAGCAAGTCTTTCTTGTCTCGGAGGATGCATTGGTCCTTCCCTAATAATTATCGACTAAATACTTATAGATTGCAGTGAGATTTTTTCTTTTGAATATTTTTCTGGAATTTCCAGGCCAAATGGTTGAGCAGCACTAGTACTGGCAGGTCTGTGCTTAAAAATAAATTCCCTTCCTGGTCTCCCAGGATGTAGAAAGGATCATTCACGTGTTCTTGGGCCATTCTCTTTATGAATGTTTAAATAATCGGAATTATGAGAAGGCTCGCGTTTTTACCTCAAGCAAAAGCTCGCCCTCTTCTGTACTCGCAAGTTCTTGAAAGGTCTCTTGCAGGAAGCCTGCCTACTTGCTCAACCATAGTAAATTATAGCAAAAAGTTTGAGCTACTACCGTTACTCCCTTGAAAAGTTTTCCAAGAGCACCTTTTCATCATTTAGAAACCAGTCAAGTTTCCCTCCAATGTATTCAACAGAGTTTCTCATGGAGCAAAGAGCTATCATAGGCAAACCCGAGGAGAATGATAAACAAACGAGGGAAAAATAAACAGTGGAACCAGATCCACTTTAAGAGATAACCAATGGCGTAACATTCTCTTTCTGTAGAACTTTCTTTCCCCTTCGACTCCTTAATCTCATTTAAGTTACTAGCTCTACTGCGGTCACTAGACTTGGATTCTGATGTGGTGGACAAGACCCAGGAAGCCGTTTTCCCGTTGTTGTTGTTTTTGATTTATAACGATGAATTGTTATTAAATTTCTCCAAAGTTCTTACTCTCTCCCCCTCTTCTCCCTCCCCAAACAGGTCCATTATCGGATTAGATCCTTTTTAGGTCCCATAAACTTCACCCACGCTGCCAGACAAGCAAGTGGAAAAATGATGATCCTTGCTTTTGGAACTGGAAGCACAGGCGTTACATGGTTAAAGGGAGTTCCCCTGGATTCTGGGGCAAATGAGAGAGGAGCTGGAAAAGGCCTCTGACGCAAGTGATTAGATGAAAGAAAATTCTTTGTCAAGCATCGGTGGTTTTCTGCATAATGGACACCTTGTAACGCATCAGTCAAGAAGTGCTGTGCTCATCTGTAGCTATCGCTTCTCAAGGCCAGCTTTTAATAGCCACAAGTTGGGAGAAAGACCTTCCTCTTTCATCTTAGCCTCTTCATTTTTCAAAATCTTTCTGCGGTAATTCATTTCAATAAAATAGCAACTCAGCCATCCCTTTGTAATTACACCAGGAAAGGTTTGCGACTAATTATTTCGTTTCTTCAAGCAGCAGAAGGGCAATTTACCAGGAAGGAGATATTAGGCAATGGTTTCTAAATCTGACTGGTGTCCAACCCCAAGGGGAGCTCTTGCTGGGTCAGGACTCCCCACTGGATGCTTGGCCTTCAGACCTCTGCAGGGATGGGGCCTCAAAGGCTGTTTTTCAAAAGTTCCCCAAGCTAGTTAGATGATTAGTTAAGTTTAAGAACCGCTTGCCAGGGCCGGCCCAGTGGCGCAGCGGTTAAGTTTGCATGTTCTGCTTCGGCGGCCCAGGGTTCATCAGTTCAGATCCCAGGTGCAGACATGGCACCGCTTGGCAAGCCATGCTGTGGTAGGCGTCCCACATATAAAGTAGAGGAAGATGGGCACGGATGTTAGCTCAGGGCCAGTCTTCCTCAGCGAAAAGAGAAGGATTGGCAGCAGTTACCTCAGGGCTAATCTTCCTCAAAAAAAAGAAAAAAAAAAAAGAACCACTTGCCTAGTGGTCTCTTGCAGGGGTTCTCAAAGTCAGTCTGCCCTGGGGAGATTGTAAAAAGTGCAGATTTGATGTCCAATGCTGAGGGATTTTTAGGAACGGGCATTTTTAACAAGCCCCTGAAACAGGTGGCCAGTGTAAGTCACTCTAAGAAACACTTCTCTGTTCAGGGTTTAGCAAAAAGGGAGCAGAAGGGCAAAGACTGCGACACCTTTGAGAGGCTCAGCAGTTGCCTGACCAGGTTCAGTTCCAAAGGTCTTCCAAAAGCCGCATCAACCTGCATCTGGATGACACCAGTGCCAGAGAGAGCGCAAGAAGGTGGACAGGATGACTGTCCGGGACACGGCTGGGATTCCTGGTGTATTTTGCTCAGGATTAGGCTGGGCGAGTCCCAGGTAAAAAACACAGAGCCAGACAGATGCCCACCCCCTTGCTCCTCATCTGTTTTCACAGCTCCTCACTGGCCTTCTGGCCTTCAGGGTCTCCCTGGCTGCCTACCTCCCTTTCTCCAGTCACTTAATCCCAGCTCCAGCTGCTGCTAGAATGATTTTTATAAAAGGTGAAAAGTGTTTCCCCACGGCTTAAACAGCTTCAAATCTTCAGAGTTTGAAAATCTTCTCAATAATTGACCCATATCGAATCCTGCCTCCTCTGCAAAGGATCTGATGCTATTTGTCACGTAGCCCCTTTGTACGTTTCCAGTCTTGCCTTCCATCCTGGATCACACGGCACGAAGAAACGCCTCTGCTTGCAACATCCTTTCCGTGACTGTTTGGTGGACTCTCCAACTTTCAACCTTAAGCTAAAACATGATTCATCCTGTCAAGGCTTCTGTGATTATTTTCTCTGAACTTTACACATCCCCATGGTGCTCGTACCATTAGACCTATTACTCTATATTACATTGATTTATTTCAAAGTCTAGTTTCCCCTATGGACTGCCACCTAGTTTTAATGTTATCGTGAATAATAATAATAGTAATAGTAGTAGCTATTATATATTAGCTAACTACTATTGCAAGGTTCTGTGCTTTATGCTTTATATGAATTATCTCACGTAATCCTTTTGACACTATAAGGAATAGGCACTATCAATAGAAAACAGCAAGCTGATGTAGAACACAGATCTGACTGACTTGGAAGTAGACTCTGTGCATTCAGTAAGTACTTAGTAAATATTTGTTGAATGAATAAATCATTGATTTTTTTTTTTTTTTTTTTTTGGTGAGGAAGATTGTCCCTGAGCTGACATCTGTGCCAAGCTTCCTCCATTTTGTATGTGGGAGGCTGCCACAGCATGGCTTGATGAGTGGTGTGTAGATCTGCACCTGGGATCTGAACCTGCAAACCCAGGGCCACCAGAGAGCAGTGTGCAAACTTAACCACTATGCCACTGGCTGGCCCCATCATTGATGTTTAATAATGAGTGAATAAATGGGCTAACTTTTCAAAAAAGTTGCTAATTACAAAGTTACGGCTGTCGCTAATTACAAAGCAATCTGCAAGTGTTCTGTACAGATTTTCTATTCGTGGAGAGAGCAAAAAGGAGGTGCTGGAAGTGTCTTTTATTCTCTGAAAATTGCTTCTTCAACTGTGAGCCTCAAAAGGAAAGCTGGAATGTGGACATTAAAATAAAGAACGTATGTGAACAAACATGTGAAGAAATACACAGAAAAACCGACTTTAAAAGCCCAGTAGGGGGAGGGAGGGTAGGAACGGTGTGTATCTATGATGACCTGTTTAGGCTCTCGTCAGTCATCATGCCCTTTCCTGTGGTTGAGGCCACTTCGTCCTTTCCTGGAGTCTCAGCTTTGCTGTCCCCAGGAACACAGGGGTCCTCACTTGGAGACAGCATCGTCACGCCCTCCCAGCTTGCAGCCCAGGCTCCAGAGCATGAGCGTCTTGCTTCTGGTAATTGGGCTTCCTTCTCGTTTCTGGGCCCCAGGGCCTACCTTGTAGCCTAGTTCCAGTGGTGAAATCACTGTCTTACCCCTGTGGTTGGTCCTTGTTATTGTTGGTCAGCCTCCTGGTTGAGTCTCAAGTGGTGCCCTGTCATTGAGATCCTGTCCCCTGCCTGGGAGCGCCACCTGACAGCGCCCGCTCACCCAGATCTCAGAATGTGCTCGTCTGCTGCGGTAAGAATACCACACCCGGCATGTCACCTGTGTTTAGAGATGTCATCTGGTTCAGCTGGTGGTCATCCATCATCTCCTGCCACGATCCACCTAGTTTTTGCAGAGGCTACACAGGCCGGTAAACTGAACAGGAATATGATGGGGACCCCCATCCCTGCATTCTTAAAGTCTTTGATGCTGACACTAATAGCCACAATCCTTCTAGGAATGCAATATTACTTATGATTTACTGCCTTAGTTGCTGTGGAAGCTGGGGCAGAGGATCCAAGAGAGAACACCATCAAAAAAATCTAAGAAGATGCCTACATGTGTCCAATAGAGATGGTGAATATTACAACTTCTAACATAGTATACGTTGGCTGTAATTTAGGGAAAATAGAATAGCATTGGGAAAATAATATTTCAACATAGAAGAGAGTGTACATATAAAACAAAGTGAACTCTATTTTGACACTGGTTGAGTCGGTATCTGTGTGACTTTGGAAAGCCATGTAACCTATTGGGGACCTATTTCTTCATCCCTAAAATAAAGGGAATTCATTAGAGGTCAGTAACAGCAGCATAATTCTATGATTTTTCTAATTATTTTCTTGGTATTATTGTAAAATTGTAGTAATTGAAGGAAATGAGAGTAACAATTAAGAACAGTAAATTGGTGCAGCCACTATGGAAAACAGTATGGAGTTTCCTCAAAAAATTAAAAATACTGTAAGATCCAGCAATTCCACTTCTGGGTAAATATCTGAAGAACATGAAAACATTAATTCAAAAAGATATATGCAAACCTCTGTTCACTGCAGCATTATTTACAATACCAAGATATGGAAACAACCTGTGTCCATCGATGGATGAATGGATAAAGAAGGTGTGATACACACACACACACACATACACATACACACACACAATAGGAGACTACTCAACCATAAAAAAGAATGAAATCTTGCCATTTGCAACAACATGGATGGGCCTGGGGGTATTATGCTAAGTGAAATAAGAACAGTAAATTTTTTGAGAATAGTATATCTTATATCCCATGAAGAATGAAAGGACATTTTTGGAAAAATTAACCTAAAAACATCAAAAAGTAGACACTGTAAAATTACCATATGTCTTCTTCTACATGCTTAGATTTTTTTCATTTGCGTTTCCAAATCATGTTATTAGGTAAGTATCCAACAATTAAAAGGAATAATGTACTTTTAAGAAGATCTGTTCACTAAGGTTTTCTGTTCCAGATATTCTTGCACCTATGACATAGTTGAGTTTCACTCTGGACTACTATTCTACGAGTTTGAATAGAGTGCTGTTTTTGAATAAAGACAATACATGTATCAGAATTTTTTTTAAAAAGCATGGATATGGGAACTGAGAATGTGTCATTGACTTGATTTAAAATAGTGCATGTTCTGTAGTGCTAAAGGAACTCAGAATTATGTCAAAGGATAAGGGGAAAAAGGCCATCTAGAAAGAAGTGAGGACAATGTCCCTGGGTGTGATTTGGGAGGAAGCAAGAACAACATTTGCAGAATTTGGCAAGATAACCAGGGGAAAGAGCAAGAGTGGAATAGCTGCTTCCAAGTTCTAGGGCAATTGGGAAGCAAAACCCTGGAGAAACTTGGATGAAGGGAAATTCCACTTTGGCATCCCTGAGAACGCTTAAGCGCATAGTCTTACCTGCTAGAATTTTTGAAAGGATGCTGATTCCCTCATTTGAGAAAAAGAAATGCATTTTATAAAACTCAGACATATTACGGCAAAGCAAGGAAAAAAAGGTATTTCACATTAGATGTTTTGCCTAAGTCAGAACTCTTTTCTTTGAGGCTTTAAGAAATAAATAATTAGGAAGATTCTAAGGAACATACGTATATTCCAGGGACTATTTCGGAGCAGCAATATGTGTAAAAAATATATAAACTTCAACGATTGTTTGAGAAAGCACAGAGCTTCAATGCAGAAATGAATTCCCACCCTCTACAAAATTTTTACCCCAAAACTAAATGATTTCTTCAGGGAAAAAAGGAGATAAAGTAAATCCTTGAAAAAATATCAGCTCATGTCAAAGTAATTCATGGTTCTTCACACATGCACATAACGGCTAATCTGCTCAGAAATAATCAAGGGGTTGACTTTATTTGTGTTGGATGAAACTGCTGCTTCCTGGAGATTTTCATTTACCAACATCCGACACTGGTAGCAATTTTTAAAAGAGATGTTCAAAGGAGCTTTTCAGCATTTGTGTTCATCAATATGCCTTTGAAGAATGACTGAGTATGTAGGGAAAACAATTATTCTTGGTAGAATCCTTGCTCTGTATAATCCTAAGTCTCGGGAGGCAGCTTCGTGGTGTATGCAACTATGGGAGGGTTATGAAAAGGGCAAATGGTCCCAGTGGTGTAGCCTTAGGCACGGAAATCATAATGTTAGGAAACACAATCCACGGCTTCCTGGATTTTAAATCAGATTTTAATGCTAGATTTTTCTCTATGTCTTTTTCCACGTTAAAGGAACTTCTGCAGTATTTAAATGCACCTTTGATTATTATCATATATTTATTGTAGATTTGCACTTAATTTGATAAGGCTACCTAGTTCCCTGACTGATAAAGACATTCATGCGCTACAGTCTTTAATGCACGTAAGGCACATATTGGAATGTTTATATACTTAAGAGAATTAGCGGTCTAAGAGAGTTAGAATCACAGTAAGTATTTTTATCTCAGAAAAACGATATTTCAAACCTGTTTCCTATACTCGCTAATGAAGAAAACCACCTCCATTGGGAACTATAAGTGCAAATTCTCAACCACCCAGAAGGCACAAAGGGGAAAACCATACTTTGTAAGGTCTTGATTGGTCTTGAGAGAGTAGTTATGATAAAAGCGTAGTCACTGTAATTTTCCTTGCCTCATTATTTGGAAAGCAGATGAAAACACACGATCGAAGGATGGACACTCCCCCCTCTCTGACTGGAATTTGGAAAGGTCCAACTATCTCCTCTAAACCTTCTCAAGTGAAGTTGCTCCAAGCTCTCCACTCACCGCCCCCCCCTCCTTTCTTTTTAGCAGAAGACCATGAACACTAGTATTTGTACATAATGTTACCTATTTCTTCATTCGATTCATTTGCCTCTCCTACGCCAGGCCCTTGATGATCTTAGTTAGACAGCCAGATACTCAGTCTGTCACCAAAAATGTATGGAGTGACTATTGACTGCCGTGAACCAGGCCCTGTGAAGGGTTCTGGCTCTGGGTTCTGGTACTCAAGCTCGTGTTCTATTCTCTACTTCCCTGGTGCCCATGGCGACTATTTCAAATGACAAGCCTCATTGAAAGAAAGCCCCATTTTAAGTGAGTTCCGCTGAGAGGAAATAGGTAAATCGCGCTCACCGTTGGTGGGGGTTTAAAAAGCATCACCTCTTTGAAGAGCATTCAGCAATGTGATCAGCACTTAAAAGGGGTGTCCTCAGTGGCTTTCAACTCTACCTCTAGGCATTTATTCTACAAAAACATTAACACAAATAAACAGATACCTATGTACAAGAATGTCTACCAAAATTTTTGTTTTAACAATGAAACGAGGAGGTATTGGTTAAAATATGGCACATATATAAATGGAATACTCGGCAGCAACTTAAAAATATTAGATGTATTTATATTCATTGACATGAAGAGATGACCATGGTATATTACTGAGTGAATCTGAAAGTTATGGAAGAGTATGTATGTACCAAGTCTTGACATATTATCCAACGTCTTCAATAAAAATTCGTATTCATATTCTATGAGATGCATATGCATAGATAAAAGACTGAAGGGATATTCACTGAATCATTAAAAGTGATGATCTACACAGTGGAACCATTATTTTCTCCTCTGTATTTATATTGCTTGAAGTTTTGTATCAAGCATATATTGATATTTTTAAAGCATTAAAAATATTCCCATTTGGGAACGCAAATTTTCCAGAGCAAAAGGAAGAGAGTATTAACATGATATCATTTCCTGAGAAAAAAATTTCTTGTTCTGAACTGTGGAGATCAAGAAAACTCATTTTAAATTTTATGAATTTCTATGGTCTCAAGACTAAACTTTCACTCCAGAATCATTGCTGGAAGAAGCTCAACTTGTTGAGAGTTCTAAAACCAAAGATGACTGTGAGTGAGGCGTTAGATAAAATTTTCCAATTCTTCCCAGCCCGGGACTCCATCTCTGTGTGCAGTTTGTCTTCTGGGACTATATTATTACCATTATTATCATTATCATCATTATTATTATTGTTACTAATACTGTTACCCATTGCCACATGTTGAGTGAGGTACTGTATGCTAGTCAACATGCGAAGTACTTGACGTCCCAGATTGCCAAATGTCACAAGCTAGTGAATAGTGGAGACAGAATTTCAACATGTCTTAACTCTAGAGCTCATGGATCTTGTTATTCCATAAAACCATTCATAAGGCAACCGTGAAATATCACAAATACGTTGGTATTCAATGAATAAAAATGTTAAAATAATGACAAAATTATAAGGAATGATAGTATCTTTATAGCATAAAATCCTTATCAAGAATCTTGTAGCAAGGGTAATAATATGTAGATATGGAGAATTTTGGCAAGCCACTGGATAAGCAGGAATGCACGTTTCACCCAGTGAGAGAGGATTTTCGTCAAGAGGGAAGTGAACACCCAGAAGGCAAGTACAGTTCACAGATGCCTGACATTTGTGCTTTCTCACTCGAGCAGAGTTCACTGGGGGGAAGTCCCACAGCAAAAGTGCCTCCCAGAAGAATACTCAGTGTTTCCTTGTAATTAAAATTGTTCTTGCTCGAGCGGCCCCTGTGCTGTCTCTTTATCAGCGTCAGGTCACAGTTAGTGCCTATTGTGGCATCTGCTGCTATCTGGTGTTTTCATTGTAGCAAATGGTTCTCATTTGGTCTACAACCTCAGGGTGCCCATGTCTTCATCCTAAGCATGCTCTCTCTCTACCCCTTCTTCCCTCCTCTCTCTTTCCTTCCTTCTTTTTCTATTCCTCCTTCCTCCGACCTCTTCTTCCTTCTCTCTCTTAAACACTATTTCTTAAGTGCCTACCATGAACCAGAAACTGCCTACAGTCAGCACGCACAGCCTCCCCTCCAGGAAGCTCCCGGTCCTCCTGCACCTTCCCCTGCTTGTTTTATTCATTTTTATGCCAGAGCATCAAGCACAATGACTGCCACTTCTTAGACGTTTAGTGAATACATGGCTGAATACCTCATCGCATTTAGCTCTACTTATGTAATTTAAATCACACAATATGTGTGCAATTTTAAAAAGCATATAGAATATAAGTGGGCTAAGATTGGGAAAAGCAAGGTTATGAACAGAAGTTTGGAAGACAGACAGAGTGGGTGAGAACCGTCCGTAGAAGCACAGCTGGCTGTTTACACACTCTCACAACTTCAGGGGCCAGCCTGGTGCCTCTGCTCCGTGGTACGTACCCCACACCTGAAACTGTTCCCTTGACTCTGTCACAAACAACTTTGGGAATAAATCAGGATCTTCTTTAAAAATGTAAATACTTCTACTACTATTATCTGTCATTTATACTTTAACATGATCTAAATCAATCTGATTGGTTTTTTCCTAATTCAACACTGAACTATAGGGACCTACCATGTCATACAGAATGCTGAGCCTCGGGAATCCAAGGATGAAGGATCCAACCCTTACCTCCAAAGAGCTCGTAGCCACGTAGTAGAAGGCGAAAAACTTAATGTTAAGTGAATACAAAAAAAGAGAACAAATGTGTGTGTGTGTGTGTGTATCTGTCCTCTTGGACGTTTTCTTGGTAATATCTTCTGATATCACAGCTGGTTTATTTGTACTTTCCTTCCTGGTTGTCCTAGTTAATTTTTCCTCTTTGCTACAGTCGGTTCTTGCTTTATTAAATAAAGACAAAGTAGGGCACACTGTACGCCCCGAAAGTGCTCTGCCAGCTCTTTTCTTGGTCCCTCCTTGTACCCACTGCACTATGAACGAAGATCCTTTTATGAGTAAGAGGGCAAGTGAAGAAGTTATGCAACACACTTGAAGCCACAAGTCTGTAATTAGCCAGTAACTTTTTAACTGATGTGTAGCCTACTGGCTTACTCACTCTTTCCAAAACCATCCCCATTTTGAAGTCAGAGTCAGTGACCAGTCACTGTAACACATGTTTGATGAATGGCACACACTCCAATACAGGTAACTTTTGCCTCCGAAGACCTGGATAAGAAATGGGAAACAATTCTCGTGTTAAATGTTCCCAATAATCTGTGCAGAGAGAGAACCGAATCAAGTATGCCTAAATTTCCTGCCAGAATTTCATCTCAAAACTCTAATAAACCCTAAAACCTTGGTAATAATAATGCATTAATATAGGAACTTTGCTTCAACAAAAGGAGAGCCGTGGCGTGACCTCTGACTTAACCCGCCGCACACGTGCCGTGAAGACACTCCCGCTTGTCATGGCTTTGTCTCACCTCCTTATTATCCAGAGACTGGTAGGTTTCCTCCTCAGCTTAAAAATTGTCAGAAAAATACACTCATTTCCTCTAATAGAAATAAACACAGGCAAAGGTCAGAGGGATGCATTCCATGGCAGCTGCCCATAGTAGAGCAAAGTGCGAGGCAGGCGGTCTGCACCAGAGAGCCAGTTTGCAGTCAGCACTGCGGGTCTGGGGTCGTACCCCTAGTCTCCACATTTCCAAAGCAAAGTGGGACACTAGGCCCTGAGGAGCCCTTCCCTATAGCCCTGGGGAGAGAGTCTGGCTTGCTACATACATTTTAATGCTGTCTTTGAATATTTGTGCATAAAAGCATTTTTGCCATTGTGGGAATTCTTTTCATAATCAAAGGAGAATTTTCTCCTATGTCCCTTGTTTATGGGGACCAGGCTTCTCCTGATCCTGAGCTTCCTGTACCCCTCTTATCCCATTTCTTAATTTCTTCCACTGCCTTCCATCACCTCATTGCCATGACGTCTTCTCAGCCCCTCACCATCTTTTAACTTTTGCCGTGTAAGGGAATTTCGTCTGCTCACTCTACCCTTCCTTTTTTCCCCAAAGTTATGCTATTGTTTTGGTGAGGAAGATTGGTCCTGAGCTAACATCTGTTGCCAGTATTCCTCTGTTGTTTTTCCTCCCTGAAGCCCCAGTACATAGTTGTATATCCTAGTTGTAAGTCCTTCTAGTTCTTCAATGTGGGATGCTGCCACAGCATGGCTTGATAAGCGGTGTGTAGGTCCGTGCTCAGGATCTGAACCTGCAAACCCTGGGCTGCTGAAGCAGAGAGCATAAACTTAACCACTTGGCCACCTGCCAGCCCCTCACTCTACCCTTTATAATCCACCCTTCCTAGTATCACCATATCTTTGTAAAACACAGATTTGAGCCCATGGCTTTGTTGGTTTAAAACTTATACATGAGTATTAAGCATGATTATGTACCCTAATCCAATACCTCATTCTTTTTGTTAATTAATGCATTAATCCACCAAATATTTGATGAATGAGTAAGGTGCTAGGGACTTTAAGTGATGGATGGGAGAATGTTCAGGATGGAGAACGGAGTCAGGAATGAGGGGATATTGGGGATGGGATGAAGGAGTTGCTTATCTTATACACACAATATGCTAATAAAAGATACTAAAAGTGTAAAAAAAATTAGTAGAAGCACATGCTTCTTGTACACACACACAAAAATAGCCAAATTAAGATGATTGTCAAAATAAAACATCTAAAGGTCTGGCCCCGTGGCCGAGTGGTTAAGTTCATGCACTCCGTTTCGGCAGCCCAGGGTTTCATTGGTTTGAATCCTGGGTGTGGTCATGGCACTGCTCATTAGGCCATGCTGAGGCAGTGTCCCACATGCCACAACTAGAAGGACCCACAACTAAAAATGCACAGCTATGTACTGGGGTGCTTTGGGGAGAAAAAGGAAAAAAAATCTTTAAAATAAAACATCTAAAATGGCTTCATATTTTACTTTGGCCCCAAGCTGGTAACTAGAATGCAAACTTGGATGGTCAAGGAGAGGCAGAAATCACATCTTATTTATTATTATGTTCCCTCAGTACCCCTAGCACAGTGACTTGGACATTGATGGTTTGCAAAAAAGATTTTGTGAAAAATTTCTGCCAGTGTGAGCTTTATACAATAAAACTAGGTTTGAAAATGTGAATAGTATAATTTTTACTAGTTTTCAAGAAAGGATGACCACAAAGTTTTTGGTTAAATCTGAATTCTCTTCATTAATACATAGGGAGGATAGTCTTCAAAAAAGTGTTGAACCCAAGGTTGGATAATAGTGAATTAATTTTAGTGTGATTCTCCTTATTATGTACCACCTTATTCATATAGCGGTCCATCAACATTGTGGTGAAAGATGATGGTTATTTGATGAGGGAATATTCCATCTTATCCATGCAGCAAGATTAAATCTTAGGAACCGAGATGAAGGTAATTTCTGGAGGAACTAGGAATTTGCTTGTGTTCCAAGTCATACTGTAGAGTCAATGCATAAAATATGAGGTTTTGGCCTCTGCATTAAATTTCTGGATAGCTTATTGTCTAGAAAGAAATCTCTAACTTACACGATACATAACCTAGTGGATTTGTGCATAGGAAGAATATTAGCATCCCACAGGATGGCCCATTTATTTAAACATAAATTGAGCTACTTTTAAAGACAACGTCCCTTCAGGTAACTCTGGCAAGCCTATTTTGTTCCTCTAGACAACTGATGACATGAAATTTCTTCATCCAGACTCAACTACCTTCTCTCGTATTAATTCTTTCATTGCTATTCAAGTTACCAAGGTCCTTTACTATAGGGTGCTACTATTATCGTTTATATGAAACCATTAAAGAAGCCAGTGGTTTTTTCCAGAAAATCTAAACTATACCATTTCTCCAACAATTAGGCACCCAATATGTTGACATAGGAACGTGAGGCTACTGGCCCATAGAAATATTCTTGAAGTATTTTTACAGGAGTATTCTGGCCTCCCACTAACCTACCTAATTGGATTTCCTTCATGTATTTTATTGAATACTTAATTACTTGATATCCATCAGTGAACATTCTAGATGAAAGTTCCTGCCTGAATGGAGCTTGGACTCTTCTCACCAGGAACATATATCTATACATTTGTCATGGTTTAGTGTTGGTGGTCATGTTTGGATGAAATTGTCATGAATGGGAATGGAACCAGCAATTCCTGCTGTTCCCTGTGTCTGGAACATTCTTTTCTCTGATCTTTTCGTGGCTGTTTTCTTCTCATCCTTCAGGTACCAGCTCAGTTATCCCACTCTTGTAACTGACCTTCCTGGATGGCAGACCATTTGGTGTTGCCAACTCTCCCAGCAGTCATTACGCCAGATTACCTTGTTCTGTTTTCTCTGAAACACATCACTACCTGATGTTGGTTCCTTTATCTATCTCCTTGTATATAATCTTCTCCAACACTAGAATGTCAGCTCCATGACAGCAAGCAAGTGCCTGGCGTGGCTTGCTCATTGTTGAATCCCCAGTGGCTAGTGAAGTGCTTGACACACGTGTTGAATAAACAAATGACCCTTGGTGTCACCACGTCACTCTACAACAGCGCTACCCAACAGAAACATAATGTAAGCCACATGTGTAATCTAAAATTTTCTAGGAGCCTATTAAGAAGGCAAAAAAGAAACAGGTTAAATTAATTTTAGTAATATATTTTATTTAACCCAATATATCTAAGATGCCATTTCAACATATAATCAATGTAAAAAATTTTAGTGAGATACTGTATTTTTTCTTATTGTCCTCAAAATTCAGTGTACATGTTATGCTAACAGTACCCTCAATTCAGACTCTAAATTTTCTTTTTTTTTATTGCAGTAACATTGGTTTGTAACATTATATAAATTTCAGGTGTACATAGTTATACATTTTGATTTCTGTGTAGATAACATCATGTTCACCATCCAAAGATTAATTACTATCCATCCCCACACACGTGTCTAATCACCCCTTTCACCCTCCTCCCTCCCCCTTCCCCTCTGGTAACCACCAAGCCAATCTCTGTTTCTGTGTATTTGTTTGTTGTTGTTTTTATCTTCTACTTCTGAGGGAGACCTTACAGTATTTGACTTTCTCCCTCTGACTTTAAATTTTCTTTTGAAATTCTTGATCAGCATTTCGATTTCATAAAATTTATGGTTAAAGAAGTAGGTTCACATAGTCAAGTTCTTCCACACATATTTAAAAATTTTCCAATAACTGCATCAGGATCATTTCTTAAATTTTCATTAAAATTAAGTAAAATTAAAAATTCAGTTTTTCAGTCCTACTAGCCACACTTCAAGCATTCAAGAGCCACATGTGACTAGACACTACATTATTAGTCCGTCTCGAAAACAAATGTCTAAATTGCAGTGCTACAATGCACATGATTTATATTCAAGTGTGATAATCATTTGAAATTCTGTGTGAAGCAATTTGTTGCTAAAAGTAAAGCATCAACATATACTTTGAAAAGCAAACCATTATTCACAGACTGGAAGAAAATACTTGCAAAAGACACATCTGATAAAGGACTGTTATCCAAAATGTACAAAGAACACTTAAGACAACAATAAAAAGACAAACAACCCAATTAAAAAATAAGCCAAAGACCTTAACAGACACCTCACCAGAGAAGATGTACAGATGGCAAATAAGCACATGAAAAGATGCTCTACATTATGGAAATGCATCATCAGGGAAATGCAGACTAAAACAACGAGATGCCACTATGCGCTTACTAGAATGGCCCAAATCCAGGACACTGACGACACCAGATGCTAGTGAGGATGTGGAGCAACAGAGTTCTCATTTATTGCCGGTGGGAATGCAAAACGGTACAGCTGCTTTGGAAGACAGTGTGGTGGTTTCTTACAAAACTTGACATACTCTTACCATGTCATGCTTCTTGGTATGTACCTAAAGGAGTTGAAAACTTATGTCTGGACAAAAACCTGCACGTCGATGTTTAGAGCAGCTTTGTTCATAATTACTAACCCTTCGAAGCAACCAAGATGTCCTGCAGTAGGTGAACGGATAAATAAGCTGTAGTACGTTCAGACAATGAAATTTTTTCAGTGCTATAAAGAAATGAGCTATTAAGTCATGAAAAGACAAGGAAGAACCTTAAATGCATATCACTAAGTAAAAGAAACCAATCTGAAAAGGCTACAAACTGTATGATTCTAACTATATGACATTCTGGAAAAGGCAAAACTATTCAGACAGTAAATATAACAGCAGTTGTGGGGAAGGAGGTGTGGGGCGTAGAGCCGTGGGAGGGAGATGAAAAAGCAGAGCACAGAGGATTTTTAGGGCAGTGAAAATACTCTGTGTGATATTATCATGATGGACACATGTCATTATATTTCTGTCCAAACACACAGAACATACAACATAAGAGTGAAACGTAAGGTAAACTGCGGACTTTGGGTGATTGCGATGCATCAGTGTAGGTTCATCCTTCGCACAAAATGGACCATTCTGCTGAGTAATGTCGATAATGGGGGAGGCTATGCATGTGTGAGGCAGAGAGCACGTGAGAAATCTCTGTACCTTCCTCTCAATTTTGTTGTATCCTAAAACTTCTCTAAAAAAACCAAAGTTTTAAAAACATAACAGAAAAGTAGACTATTATTTAGAACATTGTTTAAGTTATCTCTGTGTTAAGATTGATCATTTTTATTTACTCGTTCAATGGGAAACGTGAATTTATAATAGCAAGATTATGTGGAATGAAACATCACCCACAGTCTTTGTATCTATGCAACAGTCCAGGGTGGATGGGCATTATTACCCGTTAACAAATGCAGCAATTAAAAATTACCATTGTAACATGACTTTAGCAGGCTTTTAGGGCAACTTGCTTGCCTAAAGAAAATCCTGTCCTTTACAGAATCCTTTACCTCAAACATTTCCGGGAAGCCTTCAGGATACTTACATGAGTCTGCAAATCAACTGTGTGCTGAACAGATACTGTTCAATGGGAAACACAGTATAGTGACTCGTCACTCCGCAACATTTTAATTTCTTTTTTCTTTCCTAAAATCTGGGTATGTTCATGAGAGCTTGTGGCACACACAAACGTCTCCCACCATTCCGGGAAGGGATGGAGGGAGTTGATAACTGTAACTACTTCAGAAAAGTAATCTCACAAATTATTCACTATGTAAAAGAAGGATACGAGATTTTGACAGCTTGTGACCACACCACTTCTGACCGTTTTCAAGTAAAGTAACACTGTTTAGATCTGAATGAATTTGCTCAGGGGAGTATATTTTGGAGTGGGGCCTATTTTTAAAGGGGTCTGTGGAAATCAACAATATGTTCTCATTTAGGAAATGGAAAGAGTGAGGTTAAATTATTATTATTAATGAAATCCACAACCCAGATTCCTGGTGGATAATTGAATTTACCTTTTCGTTCATGTAAAACATTTGAAATGAGAAACCTGAGGCATTTTAAAATGCCATTACTTATTTTGTTTTAATTGCCAGGTAATTCCTGAGACAGTGCTGTCCCAAAGAGCCTTTGCAATTACTTAAGAATCTCCAAGGCAATTTTTATGTTTTTCAATTCAAAAGAACCACATAATTGTAATTTTAATGGAAACTCCAGAAAAACGGGTCAAAGTTCATCCCAAGATAATTACCCTACTCTACACTGAGATATAAATAATGTAGGAAAATAATAGGGGGAAATTCAATGCCCTGAGCATTAAATTGTCAAAACAGGAATGTTTAAAATATTTCAATGGTTAAAAACAATTTGTACTCTAAGTCCAATGACCATTTGCCAGGGAGTACCAAAGTTGAGACATTTCTATTAAAAACATGACTCAGAGGAAAAAATACAGAGGCTGGTAATGAAGGAAACGACGTGCAATCCCTCCCAATTGGTTATTTCTAAGATCACATGTTCTGGGCATCTTTAAAAGGCAGTTATGTGGACACCAGAGGGTCAGAGCACCTTCCTGAAAGCTTCAGCTTCTTTCTCACCTGGAAGAAAAATCCCAGAAACCTCACAAAATGTGTGATGCATTTGTAGGCACCTGGAAACTTGTCGCCAGTGAAAACTTTGATGAGTACATGAAAGAAGTGGGTAAGGATATGCGTTGTGGGATGACTGGATCTATAACTTTTTCTCCAGGGAAAAGGGCTTTATGGTTGTTTTTCACTCTAGGAACATTGTCCAGGTATGACATGCTGCCTTCTATATAGAGGCTATAAAAGCAGCAAGTGACAATCATTTGTTTGCAGAAAGATTCTAGAGCAATGTTACAGTTAATGCTTCCTAAAGGTGAACCGATATGAAAAAGGGGCTAAATGGAATTTTTATGGTCTACAGAAATGGCAAGATTTTATTTGATTGCAAAACTTGAGTATCTGTGGTTTACTTGGCTCTTTGCCTGTTTTTCTTTCATTCCCTCTTGCAAATAAAACAAGCAATAACTTGGAAATAAAACCATATATATTTCCGAGCGTGCAATCGTTTCCGCTTGAAACTGAAAACACTATATTTCTCATCCTAATGTAACTGTTTACAAGTAAACGTATGTTAACCAATTATTTTATTGTCTTGACGTCAATCCACTAAAACTGTTTGTTTTATGGGAGACAAAAATCTTAATTTCAGAAAATATGTTCTTAAGGAGCTTAAATATTTCTTTGACTACATGGAATGTCATAGAATTATCGAGTCATTAAAAAGGAGAAAGTTACATACGTAACACACCTCCTCTTTGATAATAGATTTCTGGTTTTTAGATTCTGCTGATACTGTCAGTGTGTTGTACGAATGTTCTCCGGATAATTACAGAGGAGAGGCAAGGGACTAGAGAAGCAGCTTCTCACTCAGGCAGCTTCCTCCTGGGAAGCCCCGTTTCCTATGCCCCTTTGCACGATCAAGTTGTATCCAGGGGCAGTGAATGGGGAAAGAATTTTTCACAATATTTTTATGGGTGGGTTAGGATTTAATCTCTAAATCTCAAGACTTAACCTTCCTCTAAATTACACAGTATACTTTTTGCTTATCTGTAACTACTATTTGCCTTGTTTATAGACAAGAGGGAAATCAGGGACTTTAGCATGAGTGAGGCCTCACTTTCTAGAACCTCAGCTAGTTGTGATGCATAAACTAATTAATATGTGCTGATGTAGAAATGTCAGGATTTGAGGCTATTTAGCTATTGATTTCTAGAAACATTTTACACTTTTAATATTTTTATTTAAATTCTTTTACTACTGTGTTTTAAAATTATAAAGTGATGATAGTGAAAGACAGGAAGATACTTCCTGAAATTAGCTGTTCTAATTGATGCTCAGTAAGCAGGCATTGCCTCCATCAGACAAATAGAAACAGAATCAAGCAAGCGGAGAATATGATTTTTCCCAAGGTTGGCAATTCTGGAATCACACTTGATATTGCATCCATTCACTATTCTGACTCACTCCATGTATTTGAAGTCATATTTTGTAACAGAGGCAGAACTTGAAGCAACATATTATCTTCCCACCTGTGACCACTTTTCAGATAGGGAGCTATATCAGAGCCTCGGCATCACTTGTTTTGTATAATATTTCCCTCCCTGATCCCCCTATTTCTAACCTTTGGTATCTATAAGCAGCCTTTAATCAAAGAAATAGATTAGATTTATGTACATGTTGTAAAAAATGCAATACATCTATGACCATCGTAAAGTCTGTATAACATATGCGATGACAGCAAGTTACCACCATTTACGTTAGATTGTAAGTTGTTCATCCTACACCTTTCATGAGAAAAAATGTATTCCTCTTTTTTTTTTTTAAAAAAAAGGAATCTGCAACGTAAAGTGATTGGAATTCAGTGTTGATTTCCAAACTTACTAAAATAGTGATTTCTTAAATTTTGAAGTTTTCACAATTGACGTCTAGACCTTCTTTAACATTTCCTATAATTTATTGAGAACAACATCACCATTCTAAAATGGTATGAAGGTAGGAAACATTTTGCCTTTTGGAGAAATTAATCAAAATCTTCATGTCATGGCGGAGTAATTTGGAAAAGCCAAGAAAACTAGACTTGGCAGCAAATGCCATGAAGTGTGATTTTTGGACACCCAAACAGATTATTTTTTAACTGAGTAACTCTATGTTGGCCCCCAGAGAGTTCTGTCTTTGACTGTGTATTAGATCATTTTTGTCACGTAGGAAGGGAGGGTCGAGGTGCCCAAGCGTTTCACGAATTGAGTAAAACAATAGTGGCTGCCCTAATGGCTGAGGTGATCAGTCAATTTGAGAATGCAGTGACGTTTTAAAAATATATACCTTCCAGAAGACTTAATCTTTGTACATATTCTTATTGAAAATTAGCAGTGGGTCTCCTAAGGGTTTGTATCGGGGACCCAGAAGGGGAAATTTAAAGAACAGACCTGCCTCTAATTGTGCCCCATGTGTTTCTTTAAGTATTAGCTGACTTCACTCTGCAGGAGCTGTTTAAATGAGGCCTTCAAGAAACTCACCAGCGTCTTTTTCCTTTTATGCACACGTGCACTCACTTACACACACACACACACACACGCACACACACACGTACCTATATACACACTACCGCTCTGACTTATAAAGATGTGAGAGAAAATTGTAAACTTACATTTTTTCTTTTCCCAACTGTAGGAGTGGGCTTTGCCACCAGGAAAGTGGCTGGCATGGCCAAACCCAATATGATCATCAGTGTGAATGGGGACGTAATCACCATTAAAACAGAAAGTACCTTTAAAAATACTGAGATTTCCTTCAAATTGGGCCAGGAATTTGATGAAGTTACTGCAGATGACAGGAAAGTTAAGGTGAGGAATAAGGAATTGGAGCAGAGTAACCCCTGTTTTCTAAAGGACCACTGCCTATGAGAAGCCACTTTGTAGAAGGATGGAAACTGTTCCATCATGAGTCGATGATACCTTACCTCCTGTACCTAAACCACGTTGCCTTCGATCATTAGCTGGTGAATTTTTTCCCATGAAGTTGTCATTATTTTAAAAAGCCATTAACATAACTTATTTGTCAAGCCATATAGAGTATTTGAAATGAATTAAAGTAACATAATATTAGAGAATGTTTATAAAAGGATGGCAGAAGCAAAGGAAAAAAGTCATCTCTAATACTACCATCTCAATGTAAATTTGTTATTTCTATTCCTTCATGGTACTTTTTCAAATGCATGCTTGTATGATATTCTGATCATCAGCTATAGATAATTTTGTATGCTGTTGTTTTTGACACTCATTTTTTTCTTGTTGCAATATATTCTCATAATTTAGCATTACTAATGACCTTAAAATAGTCCCTCAAACAAAGGTGCTGTATTTTTTATTTTATTTTCCTCCACCATCTACCAATTGTAGTCATTTTTTGTTATGCTCACAGAGCACCATAAGCTTAGAAGGGGGTGTCCTCGTACACGTGCAGAAGTGGGATGGAAAATCAACCACCATAAACAGAAAACGAGTGGATGATAAACTGGTGCTGGTGAGTATCTTTTGGCTACTTAATTGTGGAGTCTACTGCTGGGTCATCTTCTATTCATTATTCAACCTGAAGAAACGGATCATCGCTCTTGCTTATGTAGAAAAAGAAGGTGATTCTACCGGGATTATAGTTTCTCCTTGGCAATTGCCCTTCACGCTTTTAAGCTTGGCCCAGGCATTATGGCCCCCAGGAAGTACTCCCTGACCCCTCTCATCATGTGCCATATTGTATTATGCATTTCTGCTTATATTTCTTACTCTCCATATAGATTATAAGGTTCCTTGAGGGGACAACTTGTGTCTTCTTGGTCTTTATATCTCCCTAATTTATTACAATACCAGATACCTACAGAAGCAAATACCTTTCAAATGAGTATTGTTTCCTTCCCAACATTGAAGGAAACGGTAAATAAACCCACAGTTTCATCTCATGATTGACCAAGAATTTTTTTGTGTGTCTAGGAATGTATCATAAAAGACGTTACTGCTATCAGAACTTATGAGAGAGCATAAGCCAAGGGACATTGAGCTGGACTGAAGTTTGCATCGAATTCTACGAAATTCTGTTGGATATATTGTCCAAACGTAAATTGTAATTTTCCACTAATTAGTAAGCAACTGATTTCCCCCAAACTGATTTTATTCAGCCTGGTTGTGTTGTTAAATAAAACTTCTTAGTTTTAGAAGGTGATGTAATGATTTATTCATTCTGCTGGATAATTTCTTACTCATAACTCAGTGAAGGAAATAGAAAATTGTATTATCACTTTGCTTCTGGTATAAGTGATATGATTTTTCATAATACTCTAAGGTAAAAAATTAATATTCATGAAATGTCCATTGTCTTAGGCAGGAGACAATAAGTATGCGCTATTTCTGAATATGACGTCCTTCTTTAGCATATCTGTAGTCAAGAAACTCTCTCAGAGACCTAACATAGTCTCGGATGTAGGGAAATTGTCCATAGGCAGCTGGCCCGAGTGCTGCCATTTCACACCTGCCTGTCTTAGGGCAATGACCTACAGAAGCAGAGTAGCAATGTAGGTTGTAGACAAAGATTTCCAGGCTACAATTTGTAATCTGAAAAAACATTGGCAAACCAAGTTACCTCTGGAATCTCTCAAAAATTAAATGCAAATAATCCCATAATATTTATTCCAGAAAAGAGGTGACAGCTTTGTAATGAGTAATGATGCAAATGTTCTTTTAGTGGTGTACAAGTTTTCCTTTTTCTCACCAGTGCAACTTTTTATTCAAATAAAATCTCCATGGAATCCCAATATATAAAACAGACACAGGTGGTCATGAGAGTTCCCAGGCAGGTGTGCGTGTGTTTGTGTGTGTGTGAGAGAGAAACTTGCTTCTTCTGCCGTTTGTGGAATCTTTGAAGCACCTCTACAGGTCATCAGAGTTCATAGGTTGAAATTTCCCAACCACATACTTACATTTTATAGTCAGCCAAAATCTGCTAAAGTGTGTGCTGCAGTTGCTATAATTCTGTTTGTGATGCTTCTTTTAAAAATAATTCTATTATTTCCTGAATACCTACCCTACGTATGATACCAAGATATGGAAAGGCTGGAAGAGGTGGACTAAGCTTCTGATCATAAAAATTTATTTTCCTTGAAAAATAGAAAATCAGACTCTCACCTTGGGCTCTCTGGAGGATTGGACAACTCAAAAGGAGAAGGCTTGTAAGAATTGATTAGGGGTTGGCCCAGTGGTGTAGCAGTTGAGTTCGTGCGTTCCGCTTTGGCAGCCTGGGGTTCACTGGTTCGGATCCTGGGTGTGGACCTACACACTGCTTGTCAAGCCATGCTGTGGCAGTCAAGCCACGTATAAAGTAGAGGGAGATGGGCACGGATGTTAGCGCAGGACCAATCTTCCTTGGCAAAAAGAGGAGGATTGGAGGCAGATGTTAGCTCAGGGGCTAATCTCTACACCCCCCCCCCCCCGGACAAAAAAGGGAAAAGAATAAAAATCAATCAAAAAAAAAAAAAAGAATTGATTAGGACAATTCTTGGTAAACCAATATTTATTAAGCACTCACTATAGAGCCAGGCACTTTGCAGGTCTTACTTCATTTATCATGAAAATAATCTTGTGAGGAGGGTTTAGTATTCCTGTATACAGATGAGAAAACTGAGGATCAGAGTTTAAGTCTGTAAAACTAAGTAAGGAATAGACACAGGAATCTGAAATTCAAGAGAGCAGTCCTGGCTGGGATATAGATCCAGGAACCATCAGAATCCAAGTGGTAACTTAATTAATAAATGGTGATGAGATTATCCCAGGAGAAGGGAGTTAGAAAGAAGAAAAGAGTTGAAAATGTCCAAGTGGTTGTCTTAGGCACCTCAACGCAACACGTTCTACACTAGACTTCTCATTACTGCCCCTTCCACCCACTCCCTGAATCTTGTTCCGCATCCTATTTTCCACATCTCAGTGAATGGCAGGATGTTTGGTCCATTTGCCCATTCCACAAATCTTAAAATCATCCTTGAATATGCCCTCTTCGTCACTCCACAACATCTATTTTATATCAAAAAAACAGGGGCTAGCTCTGTGGCCAAGTGGTTAAGTTTGTGAGTTCCGCTTCGGTGGCCCAGGATATCACCAGTTCCAATCCTGGGTGTGGACACGGCACCCATTGTCGGGCCACGCTGAGGCAGCATCCTGCATGCCACAGCTGGAGGGACCCACAATTAAAAATGCACAACTATGTACTGGGGGGCTTTGGGAGAAAAAGGAAAAGATAAAATCTTTAAAAAAATTTAAAAACCCGTATCGATTAACCTAACTACTAACGGAAAACTTCTTTAATATTTAGTTTTCTCATTACCATTACCAATATCACCATAATTTTTTCTTTAATTACTTCAGGGTTGTCCTAATAAACATCCCTCTTTCAGTTTCTATCCTTTCCTCTCTTTTTCAAGCCCTGTTGACTTCACGAGTGATACTTACACAAAGACAATCTGACCCGGACACTCACTGCTTAAAACCTTTAAGTGGCTCGCATTGCATCCAGAGAAACTCCAGTCTCCTAAGCATGGCATGTACATCCGTCTTATGCTTGCTTTTTCTTACTCAACTCTTTGGTTTTATTATTGCTCTTGTTTTCTTCCCACTTCTTGCTTCAATCATACCAAACAATTTTCATACTCTTTCTTGCTTCTGGTTTTTGTTTTTAGGTGGGTTTTTGGGGTCATATTCTGCTCCTCTCTGTCTAGAACTCTCCCCTCCCTTCTTTCTGACTTTACGCTTACCTTAATGGTGCCTCTGTACTAATGCTTTACAAGTTGCTTTAGGTACCATTCCTATGTAGGTATATTTGTGAATTTAGTTATTTTTGAAAATGTACTATTCAAGTTTAATTCTTATTTTTCATCTGGTGTGGAAGCGTAGAGTAAGAAGAAGATCCGGTCCAATGCAAATTTGCTAAATAAATCAATTTCTTGTTTCTATATTTTCACCATAAAACTAAGGCTGTAGATATAAGAGTACCTTCAAGTATCAGTTCTCCAATTTATCCTGCCTGGGACCACTTTGAAGCTCACATAATTTGCCCTTGTTTGACATTGCTTCTACCAACACAACATACAGAAGTATAAAGATTCTACTCTTAAAGGAAGAGAGGCAGGATCAAGTGGCTACATCTCAGAAAGGCAGAGGTGTGGGCATAGAGTCTATCTAGATCTTGAAGCAGATATGAATAGTTCAGAGAGCCACTCACTCCCTCTTTGGAAACTGAGATAAAATAATGAGCCAGCATATCTCTTCTTTTCTCCAATTCCCACTACTACTATCATTGATCTTCAATTTCTGGTTTGGAAATTCTTCTTTCAAAGTCCAAACCTTTACTTTCTTCATTTTTTACTTGAAAATAATGCATCAATTTTGTGTAGATGTCTTAGTTTAGAATAGCGATTTTCACCCAAGTCATTGTTGTGACTTGAAGCCTTGTGTGGTACGTCACAATAAGTTACTACTAATAATAAAGTACCCAAAATTTGTGAGTTATTTTAGTTTTAAAAATAAACTATTAAAATTCAATATTATCCTGTAAAGTATTCTTTTTCTTATTTCTTTCTTGAGTGGGAGAGAAAGAGGTTGAATTATCGCTCGTACCCAAAGATTATTCAAGGGTTTGTGAAGCACTGTTGAAACCCTTGCTGCAGAGGAGAAAAACAGACTGTGAATTCTTGACTTGGAACGTGTAAGCCTTCCAGATGGCCTTCAGGTGGTGATGTTTTCCATCTTTATGGTCTAGCTTCTGAGCAACGTGTTTCTAGCACTCCTGACCAGAATCTATGGGTGCAGGAAATGGCACGGGGAGGGAGTGAGGGACAACACTTGGATAGCTTATCAGTGAGCATCCCTCTGGTCAGTAGTATGTGTGGAAAAAACCGTTTTGACCTCACATCCAATTACGGATCTATCCATCCATTTGTACACCGGCCCCATCTCAACCCAGAACTCATTAAAATGGGTTGTATATAGTTAAACAAACAGAAAAGGTTAGGCAACAACAAAAATATCAGTTATCGAGAGCATCTCAAAGGCAAGGATTATGTGGTATATTCCATGGACTGAAGGAAGCCAGAGGCGAGTAGGACCACTGGGTGCTGGAGTAGTCAGGCAGGTTTTCAGTCTAGAGGATGCATTTGAGCTGGGCCATGAAGGATAACTATAAAATTAATCAATTGCTGATTAACTTATTAATTGCTTATTAATTAATTTTACAGTAGAATAACTTGGCAAATATCATCTTAACCAAGTGATAAAAGTTAACATCACTAGTAATTGGGCAAATGAACATCATGTGCCTTCTGATATGACACAATGAGAAGAACACAGAATCATCACTATAATATTCTTGCCAAAAATGCATAACCTGAAATGAATCATGAAGAAACATCACCCTACTCCAACTGAGCTGTGTTCTATAAAGTAACCAGACTGTATGCTTCAAATCTGTCAAAAGAAAGACAGACATCGTCTGTCTCCTCCATGTTGTCCTCCGTGAAAGACAAGGAAAGGCTAAAGATATGTTTCTGATTGAAGGAGATTAAAGAGCTGAATGCAATGAATGGTCATGGACAATTTCCTGGACCAGAAGGAGAAGGGGGAAAAAGAAGGGGTTTTTTTTTTTGCCTTGTGGCAAGAGGAAAAACTGTTGGGACAATTGCTAAGGTTTGAGAAGAGTCTGTGGATTGGATGATGATACTGTTATCAATGTTGATTTCCTGATTTTGATGAATGGTCTGTGCTAACATAGAAAAAGTTATTATTTGGGGAGTAGTGGGGCAACATTTCTGCAACTTACTCTCAAATCATTCAGAAAATGAAAGTATGTATATATGTATATATATATATATAAAATATATATGTAAATATATACATACATGTAAATGGAGGGCAAATGTGTTAGAATGTTGATAATTAGACAATCGGGGCAAAACCTTTATTTTTTCTGTTGTTCTTGCAAATTTTCTGTACCTTTGAAGAGAGATAAAAATTAAGAGCAACCAGAGAAACACATAAAATGACAAAAATTATGAATGTTAACTATTGCATCTATATAAAATTTGACAATTGAAATTTACTGAGAAACATAGTAAGGAATGTGATACTGAAGGGGCACCAATGTATGAGCAAGTAAAAATCTTAATATACTTTATAAAAACTGTGTGGAGAGAGGATTCTAGGAAGATGGAAGAGTATGAAGCACCAGAAATCTGTCTCCCCATCTAGAAAACAATTGCAGCAGCACAATCTGCCTCATATTTTGGAATGCTGGAGTCTATCAAAGGCTTACACTTTCCAGAGAAAAAGATTGGAGTATAAATGTGGTTAAATCCAGTCATTCAGCTCTTAGCAGAGTAACAGCCAGTCATACTCCACCCTTCAGCCCCTTGGCAGGCAACTGTGCATCTATTCCTGGAGGAGCTTGCACACATCTTGCATGAACCAGGGTGGGCCGTGGGGACCTTTTCCTCCAAGTATCAGGGATCTGTGCTCTAATCACTGCTGCTCCTGGTCACAGAGGTGCAGACAAAGAATTTGCGGCCATTGTTCTTGCACCTCCTCCCAGGTTGCAAGCTCTTTCCCCTCTGGCTGAAGTGACTTTCAGGGGATTTAAAGCCTTGGCATCTTTCTCCTCCTTTCAATTTTGCTTTTTCCTCCTTTGGGAGCCAGCCAATAAAGACTAGGACATTCAAATGCAACTGCATATACAGAGGAAATTAGAAAGTCACTGTGCATGCCCAGGGAAAGACATAAGCTCAGAAAAGACTTGAGAAGATGATAAGTTTATACTCTAGGCTGAACCTTGGCATAGAGACAGCCTACAGCAATCAAGAAACAAAACAAAAACAGCAAAAGCTGGGGAAGGGGAATAATCTGATTTCCAGAGTTACTGCATCATTAGATTCAAATTTCCAGTTTTCAACAACAAAAATTACAAGGCTTACAAAGAAACAAGAAAGTATGGCTCATTTAAAGGAAAAATTAAACCAACAGAATCTGTCCCTGAGAAGGACCTGATGGTGGGTCTACTCAACACACAGTAAAACAAGTGTCTGAAAGATGCTCAAAGAACTAAAGAAAGATATGGTAAAAGTCAAGAAAACAATGTACGAACAAAATGGAAAATCAATAGATAGAAAACCTGAAAAGAAACCAAAAGGAAATTCTGGAGTTGAAAAGAACAATAGCTAAAATAAAATATATACTATAAGGATCCAAAGGCAGATTTAAGCAGAAAGAAGAAAGAACAAGGGAGCTTGAAGATAGGACAATGGAAATTATCAAATGTGAGACATAGAAAGAAAAATGATTGAAGAAAGTCATCAGAGCTAAAGAACATGTGAGGCACCATCAAGAGGACCAAGACATGCATTGTGGGAGTCCCAAAGGAGAAGAGAGAGACCAAGGGGCAGAGAGAATATTTGAAGAAATAATGGCTGAAAACTTCCAAAATTTGATGAAAGATATGAATATAAACATCCAGGAAGCTCAACAATTCCAGTCAGGCAGAACTCAAAAAGGCCTGCACTAAAACAATTAAAATCAATCTGTCAAACCCAAAGACAAACAGAAAATCTTGAAAGCAGCAAGTGAGAAGTGATTCATCAGTCAATAAGACTGTCAGCAGATCTCTCATCAGAATCTTTGGAGGCCAGGAGGGAATGGGTATTCAAAGTGCTGAAAGAAAATATGGTCAACCAAGAATCTTATATCCAGGAAAACTGTCCTTCAAAAGTGAGGGAGAAATTGAGACATTCCCAGATGAACAAAAGCTGAGAGAATTTGTTACCACTAGACCTACCCTGTAAGAAATGGTAAAGGAATCCTGCAAGTTGAAATTAAAGGACAAAAACAGTAATTCAAAGATGCACGAAGAAAATAAGATCTTAGTAAAGGTAAATACATGAGCAATTATAAAAGCTTGTATTAGGGGCTGGCCTGGTGGCGCAGCAGCTAAGTTTGCATATTCTGCTTCTTGGTGGCCTGGTGTTCGCCAGTTTGGATCCCAGGTGCAGACATGGCACCATTTGGCAAAAGTCATGCTGTGATAGTTGTCCCATGTATAAAGTGGAGGAAGATGGGCATGGATGTTAGCTCAGGGCCAGTCTTCCTCAGCAAAAAGAGGAGGATTGGCAGTGGTTAGCTCAAGGCTAATCTTCTTCTTCAAAAAAAAGCTTGTATTATTGTACAATGGTGTGTAACTTCTCTTTTTGTTTCCCACATGATTCATTGATGTTAGGATGTTCAGGATGTTAAATGTAATCTCCTTGGTAGCTATAAGGAAAATAATTGTAGAATATATACAAAAGGAAATGAGAAAGGAATTGCAGTGTTTCACTACAAAAAGTCAACTGAACACAAAAGAAAATAGAAATGCAGGAAATGAGGGACAAATAAAGCTGTAAGATATATTGAAAACAATAAATGACAGAAGTAAATTCCTCCTATCAGTAATTACTTCAAATGTAAATGGATTAAATGCTCCAATCAAAAGACAGAGGTTGGCATAAAAGATTAAAAAATAACGACCCAACTATATGATCTCTGCAAGAGACTCACTTTAGGTCCAAAGACACCAATAGGTTGGTATGGAAAGCAAAAGGATAGAAAAGATTTTATGCAAATAGTAACCAAAGAGAGTAGAGGTGGCTATACTAATAACAGACAGTATAGACCTATATTAATAAATGCTTCAATACAGCAAGAAGAGTTAATAATTATAAACATTTATATACCTCATAACAGATCATCAAAATACATGAAGCAAAAACTGACAGAATTGAAGGGAGAAACAGCTTTACAATAATAGTTGGGGACTTCAAAGCCCCTGTCTCAAAAATGGATAGAACAGTCAGATAGAAGATAAGTAAGGAAATAGAGGACTTGAAACACAGTAAATCAACTAGATCTAACAGATATATATGGAACACTCTGCCCAACAACAATGGAATACACATTCTTCTTAGGTGCACATGGAACATTCTTCAGGACAGAACACAAATTAAGTCTCACCAAACTTAAAAAGATCGATATCATACACAAGTACCTTCTCCAATCATGATGGGATAAAGTAAGAAATCAATAACAGAAGGAAAGTTGGAAAACCCACAAATTTGTGGGAATTAAACAACACACTCTTAAAAAACCCATGAATCAAAGAAGAAATCACAAAGGAAATTAGAAAATATTTAGAGATAAATAAAAACTAAAACACAATATACCAAAACTTATGGATGCATCGAAAGCAGAGCCAAGGGACAAACCTACAGCTATAAACATTTATATTATCAAAGAAGAAAGTTCTCAAATTAATAAGCTAAGTATACAGCTTAAGGAAAGACCCCTTCCCTCCCAAAAAATGTTAGAACCAATAAATGAATTCAGCAAAGTAGCAGGATACAAAGTCAACACACAAAAATCAGTTGCATTTCTATACACTAACAATGAACAATCTGAAAAGTAAATTAAGAAAACAATTCCATTTACAATAGCATCAGGAAGAATAAAATACTTAGGAAGTAAGCAAGGAAATCAAAGATTTGTACAACGAAAACTATAAAACATTTCTAAAAGAAACTTTAAAAAGACATAAATTTAAAAACAGACACCCCATATTCATAGATTCGAAGACTTAATATTGTTAATATGTCAATACTACTCAAAGCAACCTATGAACTTAATGGAATCTCTATCAAAATCCTAATGACATTTTTCAAAGAAATAGAAAAACCCATCCTAAAATTCATGTGGAATCTCAAGTGACCCTGAAGAGCCTTAACAATCCTGAAAAAGAAGAACAAAGTTGGAATACTCAAACTTCTTGATTTCAAACCTTACTACAAAGCTACTGTAATCAAAACAGTGTGGTACTGGCATAAAGACAGACATATAGACCTATGGAACAGAATAGAGACTCCAGAAATAAACCCTTGCATATATGGTCAAATGATGTTCAACAAGTGTGTCAAGACCATTCGATGAGTAAAATACACTCTTTTCAACAAATAGGGTTGGGAAAATTGCATATCCATATGCAAAAGAACCAAGTTGGAGCCTTACCTAACACTATATGCAAAAATTAACTCAAATGGACCCATCACCTAAATGTAAGAGGTAAAACTATAAAACTCTTAGAAGAAAACATAGGGCAAAAGTTTCAAGCCATTGGATTTGGCAATAATTTCTTGAATATGACACCAAAGGCAACAGGAAACAAAAGAAAAATAGACAAATTGGACATCTTGAAAATTAAAAATTTGTGCAACAGAAGACACAGTCAACAGAGTAAAAGGCAACTCACAGAATGGGGGAAAATATTTACAAATCATATATCTGATAAGGGATTAATACTCAGAATATAGAGAGAACCTGTAAAACTCAACAACAACAAAAAACCAAACGACCTGATTCAAAAATGGGCAAAGGACTTGAACAGATGTTTCTCCTCCAAAGAAGATGTATAAATGGCCAACAAGCACATGAAAAAATGTTCACTATCACTAATCATCAGTGATTATGCAAATCAAAATTACAATGAGATATCACCTCACACCCATTAAGATGGCTACTATAAAAAAAAGCAAACAGAAAATAACATGTTGATGAGGATGTGGAGAAATTGGAACGCTTTTGTACTGTTGCTGGGAACATAAAATGGTACAGCTGCTCTGGAAAACAGTATGGAGTTTCCTCAAAAAGTTAAAAATAGAATTGTCATGTGATCCAGTAATTCTACTTCTGAGCATATGCCCAAAAGAATTGAAGGCAGAGTCCACGCACCCACGTTCATAGTAGCTTTAGTCACAAGAGCTAAAATATAGAAGAAATCCAAGTATCCACTGACAGATGAGTGGAGAAGCAAAATGTGGTATTTACCCACAAAGGTATATTATTAAGTGTTAAAAAAGAAGGAAATTCTGAGATATGCTACAACATGGATGAACCTTGAGGACACTGTGCTAAGTAAAATAAGCCAGGCTCAAAAAGACAAATACTGTATGATTCAACTCATATGAGGTTCTTAGTGTAGTCGAAATCATGGAGACAGAAAGTAGAATGGTGATTGCCTGGGGCTAAGGGGAGGGCAGAATGGGGAGTTAGTGTTTAATGGGTAGAGAGTTTTAGTTTTGCAAGATGAAGAGTTCTAGAGATAGACGGCAGTGATGGTTGCATAATAATATGAACGTATATAACACGACCGAACTCTACAATTAAAAATGGTTACGATAGTTAATTTTATGTTATATGTATTTTACCTCAAAAAAATAGAAAAAGTCTAGTGTGGCACCAGCTGAAACATTATATGTATAGCAGTAAGTTACCTGACATATTTCTGAATACTTTTGTAGCTTCCAGTATATACTTATCCTTACCAGTATCCCTCACCAATGGATAATGTAGCAACTCAAACTCAAAATTTATTAAAAACTACTTAATAGCTAAAACGTTACAGGAAAGTTAGCATAGAAAATAAGATATTAGAGAAGGATGTAAAATGAAATGACGGAGAAATAAACACTGCAGCTGTCATGAAAAGATGTGTAACGGTTCTATAACAAATTACTGTATTCTAGTTTCTTTACAAGGATTAATAATTCAGAACATTCAAAACTTTAAATTTTTTACTTGAGGAAATGGTGCTTTTTTTTTCTTTTAATAGTCAAACAAAGGTGGCAGGAGCTGGTAATGGGAGCAGCGGGAATAGCAGAGAACTTCCTTAATTGAGAAGGGAGCCTTGCAGGGTCATGATGAGATGCTTAGCAAAGAAGGGAATCTGAGCACCCTTCTTCTATCTGAGGACCACGATGGAAGGCCTGTCCTAGGAGCAGGGCAGGAGAGAAGAACGTGTTAAAACTTTGTGTTTAGTCACTGTTAGAGAGATTACGATCAGTAATGAGGGAAACTGTCAGTTAAAAAGAAGTAATCAGAGGCTGGCCTGCTGATGAAGTGGCATAGATGTTCATTCAGGGACAATCTTCCTCGCCAAAAAGAAAGAAAGAAAGAAAGAAACCCTGTTTCTTCCTTTTGTCATTCATTCATAAAACATTTTTTGAGCACCCACAATATACCAGGCACTGCCTGAGGGATATAGAGATGAGTAAGAAATATTTTCTTTGCTTGGCCCACTCATAAAATAGCTCAGGGGACAGCTGGAGGATAACTGGTTGCCACACTGTGAGAAAAATTCTCTAATATACTGCTCTTAAAGTGTAACTGTATCACACAGTGGGGCTCCACCAGCTCTGAACCAGTTTCACGGAGGAGGAGGTGTGAGTTGGATCTGAAAAGACGCAAGATGCTGTGCACAAGGCCAACGTCATAGGATACATAAAACTGGTTGTTTTAAGAGTCCAAATTAATCATATAGGGGAAGCTATTTACATAAACATATCAGTTACGAAGGCTTAAGCTGCAAGTAACAAAAACCGAGACACAAAATTGTTTAAATAATAATGGAACTTATTAAGTCACATAAAAATTCCAGAAAAAAAGTGGTCTTCAGTTGCTCCCCACTTTCCACTCTGCCATCTTCGGTTTGGCTTCCTCTTTGAGTTGATAACACAGTGGCTGCAGCAGTCCTAAACATCATTTATTAGTGTCCTCCAGTCCATTTAAGTCGATTCTGATTCTTTGCGCCCCTGTGTACAGCAAAGCAGAACCCTGTCCGGTCTTTCTGCGCCATCCTCTCACCTTCCAGTGCCGTATCAGACAATGCTCCATTGCTGGTCATAGGGTTTTCATGGTCAATTTTTTTGGAAGTGGTGGCCAAGTCGTTCTTCCTAATCTGTCTTAGTCTGGAAGTTACACTGAAACCTGTCCACCATGGGTGACTCTGCTGGGATTTCAAACACTGGTGGTGCAGCTTTCAGCAACACGCAACCACCACAGTATGATAGTCGACAGATGAGCGGTGTGGTTCCCTGACCAGGAAACAAACCTGGCCTTGGTGGTGAAGAGCAGTGAATCTTAACCACTAGGCCTCCAGGGCTGGCTTCTAAATATTATAGAAGAAAGCAAAACGTGCAGAGGAGAAGAGAGACCATCCCTCTGGCTCTCTCTGAGGGGTGAGGAAATTTTATAGAAGCCAGAAATTTGACTTTCCCTTTTGTCTCATGGGCCAACTGAGTTCTAAAATGGGGCCACCGGATTGATTTCTGAATCAATCAATGGCAAGAGAATTGGGACAAAGATGGTTACACAAATGGGAGACGTTTGTCACACTACCCCACTGGCGGTCATGCATAGCCATGTACGCTTGCTCTTTTAAACAGAGAGTGCATACACATCTAGAACCAGTAAAGCAAGATCCAGTCACTTGCTCTTTATTTGAACGTCACCTCTGAGTACACTGTCAATTGCTAAGGCACTTATTTTGAGCACGTCTCAGTTTTCTATTTCCCCTAGTTTTGCTCATTTTTTGTTCTCCACAGTTTCTTCCAGTTTTGCCTCCCCTGTTTTCCCCTCTAGATATTTTAATAAAAATAGAATGCTATAAAGATATTCCATTACAAATTTCTTCTTTATGTGTTTTCATCAAAAGAAACTCTTTATCTCACTCAAGTTATAACTTTGTGGTGCCAAGACATAAAACTTTTTTTTAAATTTGTTTTTTTCTATGAGAGGTAGTTTGAATAAGTATCTCTTTGAATTGAAGGAATATTTGCCACAGGCGGATAATAGTATAACTATTCTTCTCCTGGTGCCTGGCGCTCTCATCTTCCAGCCTTCTTCAAAACAACAGGAGCTCAAAGCTGTGATATAAATCTACGGCCTCTGAATCTAACCCTTTTTAGTAAATGCAGTACCCGCAAAGCCCACTGCCATTACTTGGGTTGCAGAAGACGATTTCAGAAGTCATTGCACAGAGGTTTGAAAGACCTGCTGCTTTTTGGTTTCTTTTAGAATGCAGATATCAAAACATCGTATTTCTCCCTAAAACTTCTCCTCACAATTTCCGGTGCTATCTTTTAATATCAAGATTACTTTGTAAGCCTAAAAGAGGAATTTTCCAAGCATTAGTTCCACCTCCGTTTTAGGGCTTAAATCCCAAAACACTATTCAATGATAATTGTTACTTTTCTTCCCAGTCCGCAATTACTCTTGATTAATAACAATGATAACGTTAATAATACCCTACACCTCAGTTCCAACAACTGCAGACGTTTCAGTTACATTAACTACTATCAGTTCATCAACCCTGCAAGGAAGGGAGGGGACGATATTATTTTAATGAAGAGGGGATTCTGGCACTGTGACCTGTCCAAACAAAAAACAGCTGAGGTGGACCACGCAAGGATGTTCTTGTATTAGGTGGGAGAACACCTCAGTCAAGTGTTCATTAGACACTTGTCCAGATATTCCTTTGGAGTTGACTCAGCAGTCATAGTTCAAAAGGCTGTTCTCTTTGAAAAATGTCTCCATTCCACAAGCAATATTTATCAGGTGACTCTTGGGGTGTAAACATCTTTGCTAGAAGCTATAATCATTGACTTAAATTCAACTTCACATGTTAATTTTCTGTTTCTTAATTTGGAGGTAAATAAAATGAGTCAATACTGGTGCCTGGAATCTTTGGTCCTGCTGCTGCCCATTGGCCATTTCAGAGGAGTCACGTGACAAACATGGCTATTAAATTAAGATACTGGGAGCACTGTATTTCCCAGGTTTCTTTGGGTTTTGCTTGTGAGTGCCTCTTCTCAGCAAGCTTTCCATCATGATTGAGCCCTTCTTGGGAACCTGGAAGCTGGTCTCCAGTGAAAATTTTGAAGAATACATGAAACAACTGGGTGAGAAATATCATAACAAGGTTTGGAAACTGGCAATGCATATTGTGATGTGGCTGGGTTTGCATTTTCAATGAATTTTCCTAGAATTCTTTTTTTCTTTTGTGATTCTAGGGCATGTTCATATGAGATTAACAAAGTTTATGTATCTACTTTTGCTTTTTTTAACTATGAGTAATAATTATCTCTTTTTGGAATAATAGGCTCACAGATACTTCCTTCTAGTCATTATCCATATATTTAAGCCCATTTACCCTTTTCAAAAATACTTCATCCTAACACCTCGATAGAGTTTCTTTTTAGCTTGGCCGTTACATCAAATAGCTTTTCCAAGCTTCAAATTTATAGACAGTAAGAACCATCTATAATTAAATTTACCAACTAAATTTGTTTCAAGGTTTTCTTTAAGTTATAACTTCAAAAGAGCAATAGCAACAAACGGAATTTCTAGTTGGTTAATTTTTAGGTTCTGCTATATGTGGGAGATACTGTCAAAGCATTATTTTGAAGAATTTCACACTTTTGATAGGAGAGATGGAACATTTTTCCTTGTGGAATGTCTCAACAGTGGATATTTCTCAGAAGTATAAACCCTATCCATCTTTAGCTCTTAATTGAGTTGATTAAACATCAGTTATAATGGCTCGGTTCTGACAACTAAATTATTCCAGAATGCTAGAAGAATGGTAATTATTTAATATTTAATTAAGCAATTTATAATATTTAATTAAGAGAAAACTTCCTTGCAATAAAAACTGTATAGAAAGTCAAGAATTTTTTTAACCTTACTTTTTTCTTTAACTTGGCAGAAACGACCACTGCATAATAAGAAGTCAATGTGCTTGTAGTGTAATATTTTTTCCTTTTTCATAGTCTGCATTAACTGTCTCAGGGAGTAATAGGGAACATATTTCCCTACCTCTTCATAGATTCACAGACGCACTGTTTAGGGTTTAAATTTGGGAGCATCTAAGAAACTTGGGGCTTATGGTGAGAGTAGCACTTGTTTGCATTGGGAGCTGGGCTTTGGCAGAGGGCAAGAGGGAATGAGCCGAGAACCTGCCATGTACCACTACAACGCTAAGTCCTTTTGTTTAAACTCCCAACACACCTACGAGGTGAGTACTGTAGTCATCCCCGTTTTACTATTGAGAAAGCTGAAGGTTAGAGAAGGGAAATAAGATCCCACGCTAGCATGGACGCCCTGGGTGCAGCCTAGGTTTTAACCACCTCACCGTTCACTCTTCTGTGATCCCCCTAACACTGCTGTTCTGCAGTCGGACGGTCCTGGCAGTTCCACAATCTGGATGTGAAATCAAGTTTGATATGGAAACAGAGAGGGTCAGCTCCTCCGCCCACCTGCTGCAGGAGTCAGGTTTGACAAGGGACCATCCCCAAACTGAACAACGGGGGTCATGCTCTAATAAGCCAGACTGTCCAGTTTGCCTACCTCCTCTTGACTCAGCCACATCTGAATTTAATCTGCAGATAAGAGAGGAGCTTGGACTTCAGAAGTCATATTCTTTTTATTTTGAAAGTTGGATTTCTTGTTTTTTTTTTAAGAAAAAAATATGCCGAAGTTCTTGGAAATTAGAAAACTTGTGTTTAAGTCTCAACTCTGCTACCTACCAGACACATCACCTAGGATTGCCCTCTCTGGGACCCTGTGTGCTCATCTCTAAAATGAGGACAATAACACCCTGCATGTTGTTGTAACGCTTCACGAGGTACAGCTCAAGTATCTGATCGCCTGAGAGACACTATACAAATATACGTTTCAGATGAAGCACAAGCGCCTCAAAGATTTTAGATAAAGCACAATAGTCTCAAAAAGTGAATTTAGCTTTCAAAATGTCAAGTATAATTACTAGACATGCCTTCAGGTTGGGAGGGTCTGGCTTAATCCAACTAATACCAAGAGGATTGAAGAAATTACGACCCATTATCCAAAACTTCAAGGGGGGGAGGTACGTGCCCTTTTTAAATTGCTTTCCAGAATGATCTTAGCACTTCTTCCTAAATGACTTAAGAAGGTGTGGTGCTTTTTCTGCCTTACAGGAGTGAGTGACGCACTCCGGAACCTGGCGGGGTTAGCAAAGCCGAGAATCATTATTAGCGCCGATGGGGCCGTGGTGAACATCAAAACAGAAAGTTCTCTGAAGAACACGGAGATCTCCTTCAAGCTGGGAGAACAATTTGATGAAACCACGGCAGACAACCGGAAAGTAAAAGTAAGAACTAAATCATCCTGATGTTCCACAGTCAGGAGAAGAACTAGACAGCGGTTATGCATGGTTTATTCGTATCTAATTTGATTAATTACCAAGTCACTCTGGGCTTGTTTAGTTCATTAACATTGCACATCTCTAAAGGCAATCCTTTCGCAAATTATTCTGATGGTAAACAGGGCCAAAAAACTCAACATGTTTTCACTTTTTTTCTGATCTCTCTTTGTCATTGTCATATAAAAGAGCATGTAGAAAAGAATAATTATTCACAAATAATTTAGGTATTGTTTGCCCGGGGGAGGGGAGCATAAATTGAATAATCTCTTGAGACTTCTCAGTTTGATGGTATTAAAATATTATTTTGACAAAATTGGTGGTGAGGATTTTGGAGAAAAGAGTTTTAAAATAGAAATTAGAAAGTAGATGCCTGGTCTTATGTAGGTTAGAACGCAGTGAATTGCTATTTCTAACTGATTCCTTTATGCATTTATAGAGCATCATAACATTACATGGTGGCTCAATGATTCATGTCCAAAAATGGCTTGGCAAAAAGACAACAATCAAGAGACAAATTGTAGATGGAAAAATGGTAGTGGTGAGTTTTCTCCAAATTGCATTTTTTAGATGCTCCTATTCGATGCATGCCTTTCAGATTACTCAGTTGCTTTGCATCTTGAATTGAGGGTCTGGGGAAAGAGGGCAGAGCAAGTTTACCTGTCATCTACCTACTCTAATAGATCCCTCTTTGCTTTTAGGAATATACCATAAATAATACCGTCAGCACTCGGATTTATGAAAAAGTGTGAAGAAAGTGTCTACATCAGTGAAAGCCTGGTCACTAGCAGGAAACTGGAACTTGAAGAAGATATGCCTCAGGGTCAGTGATTACGAAAAAATGGCTTAGCATAAATTTGCTCAATAAAACCATCAAATTAAGTGCAGTTTTGGAGCTATGCAATACTGAGGGTTAGTGACAATCTGATAAGTTGGTGAGGCAAGAAGCTACTTGGCTACAGTATTACTGTACGAGCATCGGAGTCCCCTTAGCCTCTGCCCACCTGACTTGCACAGTCCTTGAGTTCCTTTCAGTGGACCCACTCCATTTAGGTCAAGGCATTCTGTCCAAGGGCGCTCTGTTGAAATTCATGTGACCTCAAGGCGGGAGGCGTTAAAATCATTGGAACCTACTTTGGGCAGCACAGATTCCGAAAACCAACACTGCTGACTTTTTATTTTTGCAGAAGGCTGGCCCTGCTTAAAGTAGTTAGCATAAATAGATAGACAGATCGGGGTAGGTAGATAAACAGGGTACAAAAAAGAGCCTGGACATTATACCTTGTGGTTGAATTATTGTAGAAGAACATTGAAAACAATCACTGTTTTATTTATCCACAAACCCATTTAAAATAATCAGGCCAGTGCAACTGTCACCACTGTTTACAACTTAGTCTTTGCAGAATGACGTTATTAAATGCCAGACCTGAATTTCTAGATGCCTAAATAGAATATAATAGTCAGAGCTACACAGAGTCCATTATAGTTTCACTAAGTACTGCTGCTAGGAAGTACTCTCAGGGCTTAGAGCAAAACAGAGTAATATGGGTAAAATTAGAGAGTGAAGCCTAAGACACTGATGGTATTTGTAGCAGTTGGAGAAAGAAAAGGAGAAAGAGGAAGAATTAGGCAAATATCATGCTGCACCTTAAATTTAAAAATAGATGGTAATGGGCCAAAAATAAGTCTGGAGAATTGTGTTTAATATGTGCTAAAGTAGACTGGCCACGCAATTTGTCCTCTAAACCAGGTGAGAAGTTGAAAGGGATGCTATCGATAACTGCACCTGGACAACAGGCACACCATGGGACTGTCCATCGCAAACGGAGGCATATGGTCACCTCAGGAAGGATGAAATTGAAGGGTGATTTAGAAAAAGACTGAGCACAGGGTTGAGGCAAGAGCTGAATCCCTGGCCAAGGAAAGGAACCAGGGCACTCTTATTAAACTCGGAGACCTCTGAGCATACAGCTGTGCACCTGAGGAGATGGGCTTGGTGGTGGCCACACAGCTGCTGGATGTGGGCAATGACAGTTGTCCCCACATGACTTGTTCCTGTCCTTCCTAAAGGACTCACGTATGTACAAAATAAGGCCATGCGTGCTCTCCAGAAGTCAGAGGACTTCAACCCCCAAGGTAGTGTCTGTTCACAAGGGGAGCACAGGCCACTGCCTCCTTAATCAGAGGACAGTCTCCGTCCACAAGAGGCTGCAGGTGACAGTCCTTTAGCAACACCGTGGATCAGGGGTTGAAGTGCTTTCCTCAACCATTAGGAAGAAGTCTGTACTCTAAAATGCACCAGGCACTTACTCATTTAAATCTTTGGCTCTACAGACGCATAATTAAGAAAAGAATAACACAGTTCTGAATTCTTAAGACTTACTCGACTTCTCATAAATGTCACAGCTCAAAGTACAAAGAGGCTAAATGAGAAAAAAAAATCCTGATGTTGAGTCTTTGGTAGATGGATTCAAACATACTACTCCTGAGGAAAGCATTCATTCAACAAGTTCTTACTTAGTGACCACTGTTTGTTCAATACCGTATTGGGGGCTAAGAAATAGCTATGGCTCAGACGTGGAGTTCCCAACTGCCTTGTGATGTTACAAGTAGCAGAGGGCTCTTGAAACTCTATTGCTTTTATTTTTATTCTCAGTAAAATCATGTCAAAATTTCTAAGAAAGAAATTCACTAAAGTTTACACTTATAATCATTAATCTTTCCTAAAGACTTTCACATGATCAGTCTCTCGTCATACGTGACTTGCCTTCAAAAGTCATCATCTGTCTGTATATAAATGACAACAAGGCATATTTGTCAAGTAGTATTGGAAATAATGGAACTTTTCATTGTAGTTGAGCAACAAAAATCCATTATTTATTCACTTTCCCAAAAGTTTTGAAATAAAGGGAATGAGAGTCGTTTTTATAAGCCACACAGAAAATAGATTTTATTTTTGAAAATTTTAGACTGAATAACTTAGTAGTAAACCATTATATTTCAAATCCACACTAAAGTTTGTAGGAAAGTATTAATTATCCAAAGATTAATCATACTAAAACCATGATTAGTTCTATTATCAAAGAATAATTCACTAGATTTCTTTTTTTGCTATCCAATACTATTTAGTACATCACTGACAAAAAATAAGTTATTTTGAATAGTCTTAGTGTATCTAATATTTCATACTTTTTGCACAAAAATGCAATAAACATAAAAGGACATGCTTTTCTTTGCTGGCCATAAAAAGACAACTGACTATCCAAAGACAGTAACCAAAAATAGATGGAAAATTAGGATGAAGTATTAGGACATAATCTAATCCCCAAGTTACAGGTTCTTAAGATTTCTTCTTTGAACATTTAGAGGAAAATATAGTCTGTCCTTTTGGAAGTTTGGTATCTAGATCCCGAGTAAATTTTGGAGAGGGGCAAGATGGGGAGCGACTAGCCATCCACCAGCCCCATGGTAGAATGGGACTTTGTTGCCCCGGAGACACACTGCAGGAGAGTGGACTGAATGGGGTTTGAGAACCAGTCCTAGCAGGACTTGAATCCCACTTCTGCCATTGACAGCTATGTGAGCATGCATGAGCAGCTTAACCACTTCAGTTTTCTCCTTTGCAAAATAAAGATTGTCTACATCACAGCGTTGTGGTGAGGGTAAATGAGACCTTATGCAATGGACCAGCACAAGGAATTTGTCATGTCTTCTCGTGTTTCCCACATCTCCCTCCCAGATTACAGGCACACCTCAGAGATACTGTGGATTCAGTTCCAGATCACCACAATAAAGCTAATGTCACAACAAAGCTAGTCACATTAATTTTTTGGTTTCCCAGTACATTTAAAAGTTATGTTTACACTATACTGTAGTCTATTAAGTGTGTAATAGTATTACGTCTAAAAAAAATGTACACACCTTAATTAAAAGACACTTTATTGCTAAAAAATGCTAACTATTCTGTGAGCCTTCAATGAGTCATAACTTATTTTCTGAGAGATGTTGATGGCTGCTGACTGATCAGGGTGGTGGTAGCTAATGAAGTTTGCTGCACCGTTTGACTCTTCCTTTCATGAACAAGTTCTCTGTAGCATGCAGTGCTGTTTCATGACATTTTACCCACGGTAGAATTTCTTTCAAAATTGGAGTCAGTCCTCTCAAACCCTGCTGCTCCTTTCTCAACTAAGTTTATGTCATATTCTAAATCCTCTGTTGTCATTTCAGCAATCTTCACAGCATCTTCACCAGGAGTAAATTGTATCTCAAGAGACCGCTTTCTTTGCTCATCCATAAGAAGCAACTCCTCATTCATTAAAGCTTGATCATGAGATGGCAGCCATTCAGCCACATCTTCAGGCTCCACTTCTAATTCTAGTTCTCTTGCTATTTCCACCACATCTGCAGTTACTTCCTCCACTGAAGTCTTGAATTCCTCATTCATGAAGGTTGGAATCAATTTCTTCCAAACTCCCATTAATGTTGATATTTTGACCTCTTCCCGTGAATCACTAATGTTCTTAATGGCATCTACAATGGTGAATCCTTTCCAGAAGGTTTTCAATTTACTTTGCCCAGATCCATTGGAGGAATCACTGTCAATGGAAGCTACAGGCTTACAAAATGTATCTCTTAAATAATGTCTTAAAATTCAAAATTACTCCTTGATCCATGGGCTGAAGAATGGATGCTGTGTTAGCAGACATGAAAACAACATTAATCTCATTGTACATCTCCATCAGAGCTCTTGGTTGACCATGCGCATTGTCAATGAGCAGTAATATTTTGAAAGGAACCTTTTTTTTCTGAGCAATAGGTTTCAACAGTGGGCCTACAATATTCAGTAAACCATGTTGTAAACAGATGTGCTGTCATCCGGGCTCTGTTTTCCCATTTATAGAGCACAGGCAGAATCTATCTAGCATAATTCTCAAGGGCCCTAGGATTTTCAGAATGGTAAATGAGCATTGGCTTCCCCCTACAGTCACCAGCTGCATTAGCCCCTAACAAGAGAGTCAGCCTGTGCTTTGAAGCTTTGAAGCCAGGCATTGAGTTCTCCTCTCTAGCTGTGAAAGTCCAAGATGGCATCTTCTTCCAACAGAAGGCTGTTTCATCTACATTGAGAATCTGTTGTTTAGTGTAGCACCCTTCTTTATTGATCTCAGCTAGGTCTTCTGCTTGCCGCTTCACTTTGAGCTTTTATGTTATGGAGATGGCTTCTTTCCTTAAACCTCATGAACCACTACTGGCTTCACACTTAGCTTCTGCAGCTTCCTCTTCTCTCTCAGCCTTCGCAGAACTGAAGAGAGTTAGGGCCTTGCACTGGCTTAGGCTTTGGCTTAAGGGAATGTTGTAGCTGGTTTGAGCCTCTATCCAGACCACTAAAACTCTCTCCAAGTGAGTAACAAGGCTGTTTCACTTTCTTATCATTCGAGTGTTCACTAGAGTAATACTTCTAATTTCCATCAAGAACTTCTCCTTTGCATTCGCAACTTGGCTAACTGGCACAAGAGGCATGGCTTTCAGCTTATCTCAGCCTTCAACGTGCCTTCCTCACTAGGCTTAATCATTTCTAGCTTTTGACTTAAATTGAGAGATGTGTGACTCTTCCATTCCCTTGAATACTTAGAGGCCACTGTAGGGTTGTTAATTGGCCTAATTTCAGTACCGTGGTGTCTCAAGGAATAAGGAGGCCCAAGGCGAGGAGAGAGATGGGAAACAGCCAGTCAGAGCAACAGTCAGAACTCACACAACATTTATTGATTCAGTTCACTGTCTTATATGGGTGCCCCCAAACAGTTATAACAGTAAAATCAAAGATCGCTGATCACAGATCATCATAACAAATATAATACTAATGAAAAAGCTTGAAATATTGTGAGAAATACCAAAATGTGTCACAGAGACACTAAGTGAGCAAATGCTTTCGGAAAAATGGCGCTGATGACTTGCTTGATGCAGGGTTGCCACAAACCTTCCGTTTGTAAGAAATGCAATATCTGCGAAGTGCAATAAAGCGAAGCACAATAAAACTAGGCACCCTGTATAGGGCAACTGGAATGCAAAGAATAGGAACAACGTAACTGGAGGGCCGGTGCACGAAACCAGAGGGCAGAACAAGGTGGAGCAAAGGGCGTCTCCGCAGAGATAAGCTTTGAACAGGGTCTTGAAGCAACTAATTAGTTAAAAATGGGCTTTGAGGAAAATGAGCAGGAAAAATGGATTCTGGTTTACTTTGTAAAATAGGGTTCAGATTTCAGTAGATGCTCATTAAAAGTAATGCCTTTCAATATATAAGTTACAAAGCAATTTCACAAAGTGAAATATGTAAATTATACTTTCTCTCAAAGCCTTGATACCATCTCAATTATTGAAAAAAATTTGTAAGACATAATCAAGGAAATGAAGCAAGAAAGACAGGAGGCTCCCTGGATAGCACATGATTAGAAAATCACCTGAATTTTTATGAGTTTATATCTGTTCCTTATGAAATAAAGCTAAACACATGCACACTTTTCACTATGCTTTGCAAGTGAATTATTTTTAAGGGTTTCCTCTCTTCCATCAGCTGTAAAGGAGCAGGTGGCTGAGTCCTAAAAAGCATTTCCTACAGCTCTGTGTGCTAATGCCTGAAAAGTAGAGCCTACTTTAAAGCTGTTAATGGCACTTTCTCTCTAAGAGGAAATGCAAATGGAATAGAAAAACTGTGGCCAGCTCAGTATACGCTATAATGACTGGAGAAAGAAACTGAAATGCAGAAATTCAGTCCTCCATTTCCTCCCCAGTGAATGAGTAACTTCCATTCTCAGGTGTTCTATTAGGAATAATGATTTGAAATCTTAGACTAGACATTGGAAAAGACACCATGTACATTAGAGCCTAGTAAAAACAAAGCTAATTGCATTGTTTGCAGAAATCGCAACTACTTCTTCCCTCTCTTTATTACCATTCAACAAAAGAAAAGCTATTAACTACCTTTGGGCAGCGTAAATGCAACTGTCACCATAGTAACCAAAAGATCAAATATTCACTGGTGGCTAAGAAAGTTACAAGAAACGGTTTTCATTAAGAAGGAAACTTTTTGTATTCTCAGCATTGTTAAACTTAGAGAAAAACATTTATTTGAAACATGAAAGCAGAGGATGTCAAGCCTGAAATGCCATTGTCATCCTCTGTCAAATAGCAGTCTATGCTTTCTCCTAGTGCCTGAGTCCTGAAGGTAAATCAGATCATCAGTCTCATGGCATCTGGTATCTAAGAAACCCCATAACATATCTTCCTATAGTAGTGGTTAATTGGCTTTTTAATGGCATTCTATCTCCATCTGCAAATGATAAAAAATAATAATTGGATATTCTAGATGTTCTACCATGTCTCTGAATGTTTTTTTAATGTCCACCTTCCTAACCAGAGTATAAGGTCCATGAGGGCAGAAATCGTTTCTGTTTCATGCTCCATGTTATTCCAGTGTTACCACAGTTAAATAAATTCATGCTAATTGTCTGCAGTAATGCAGGTGAGAATATATACAATGAATCGTGGAATTATCTTATTGCCCTTTCCTGGTGTTACAATAAGATCATGTCATCTCAAACAGGGAAAGAACCACCTGCTTTTACCAGCAGCTAAAGAAATGACCAGATAAAGGAATGAGTCTTATAACTAAGTTTCATACTTAGGTATGACTCACAGTCTTTGCTCTTTCCGTGCCTCCAGAGAAGAAAAGAAGGAAGGAAGAGAAGGGAGAAGAGAGGAGGAAGTTTAGGAGAATAATAATATTATTGATCATAAGTAGTAATTTTAGATGCTTTACTAATATTTATTATCTGATTTAATGCAAACAATAAACCTCATAAGTAGAAATTTTTATTTTGTCTTCATTCGTTCAGTCAGTCAACAAATGATTACCTACTGTGTACATGCTTGGTGTTAAGTACTTGGGACAAACACTACATGGGTAAAATGCCATGTTGTCCCCACTCACTCAAGACTTTAGTGTTTGATATACATATTGATCAAATAACATGCAAAATTAATAAAAATGGCCATTGCAGTAACTATTAAGTGATGATATACTAGAAAAGGTTAAGAAAGATGATCGAGTTGAAACCTAAAGGATGTCAACACAAAGGTAAGAAAGAATGATTGAGCTGAGATTTAAGGATTAAGCATATGGGAGTGGTTGGTAATGCTAGTTGGAAATTGCTACCTTCTTTCCTACTCTCTGGAAGATTTTCTGTAAGATCGGTGTTACCTTTTTCCTTAAATATTTGTAAGAATTCATTGGTGAGGCCTACAGTTCTAAAGTATCTTTGTGGGAGAAATTTTAATTACAGATTCAACGTTGACAGATTTGAGAATATTCACACTTTTTACATCTTTTATTATTTTTGGTAAGCTGTGTTTTCTAGTGAACTTATAAATTTCTTTTAAATTTTCAAATTTATTGGCATGAAGTAGTACTTAATATTTTCTTACGATTTAAAAATAACTATAGGATATATCAATACAATCTTTTTTATTCTTGCAATCCATAACTTTCACCTTTTCTATTTTTATATCCATCTTGCTAAGATTTTGTCAATTTTATTAGTCTTTAAAAAACTTGTTTTGATGATGTTTTTTGTAATATGCTTGTTTTTATTTTATTAATATCTGCTCTGTTGATCATCTGTTTCTGTTGTCTATTGTTCCTTTTGCTTTTTTTTTTTTTTTTTGAGGAAGATTAGCACTCAGCTAACTACTGCCAGTCCTCCTCTTTTTGCTGAGGAAGACTGGCCCTGAGCTAACATCCATGCCCATCTTCCTCTGCTTTATATGTGGGATGCCTACCACAGCATGGCGTGCCAAGCGGTGCCATGTCCGCACCTGGGATCCGAACCAGTGAACCCCGGGCCGCTGAGAAGTGGAACATGCTAACTTAACCGCTGCGCCACCGGGCCGGCCCCTGTTCCTTTTGCTTTTTGAGCATATTTTCCTGTCTCTTCTTGTTCTATTTATTTTTGATTGGCAATGTGTATGGAAAATTGTAGACATAAATTTAGACCTCGGGTGGCATTATCTTCTTTTGGAGAGAGTTTATGCTGATTCTGACTGGTAGCTGGGTTCACCAGCTGTCCAAGATCACACTAAACTAATTTTAAGAATTGAATTGATATTAGCACGGGGCTACTCCCAGTTCATCTTTTCTCCTATGTTGTAGCCTTTCAAAATCTCAAACAAAAGTGTAGTGGTCGATCAGAACTCTCCATCATTGTCCCCTAACCCTTAACTCTGTCATAAATCTTCCTCAGACTTTTGCCCTTCACTGGCCTCTTTCTGAATTCGTAGATCCCTAGAGGGGCAGCAGCCTCAAATATTGGGCCTGTTTCTCTGGGCTTTCTTTTTTCACCCAAATCCTAGACCCTTAATTTTCTCTGCCTTTTTCTCTCTCTGATGCCTTGAAGAATTTTTTTCAAACTTCATCCATCTTTTCTAGTTGTCGCAGTTGGGAAGCTAGCTTAATTTCCTCATCTATAAATATTCTAAGAATAAAAATTTTAAGCTTCACTTTTATTTTCTCAATTATTTTTTTTAAATAGCCATTTTTATTGGTTAATCCTCCTAGTATTACATGGTAAGCTTGTCCAGCCACCAGTTATTATCAAATGTGTCTATTTTACAAATAAATTCAGACTCACTAGGATTAAAATTTCTTGCTTCAAATTTTTATCAGATCATGAGTAGAATGTAAGTTCCATGAGAACATGAAATTTTGTTCAATGATGTTTCCCCAGAACCTTGAAGAGTTCCGAGCACTTCGTGGGTTCTCAATACTTTTGCAATTAAATGGATGAAAGGCATGGACTCAGATTTTGGCATTTAAGTGGAGAACCATGAATTCTTTGTTTATGTGCTACAGGATGGTTGATTATAGCTTTTCCAAATACACAGTTGGATGTAGCTTGAAGATAATTTGTAAAGGATATTTACATGATGTCTTATATAGAGCGAGCTTTCCTTATCTATTTTGGTTGGACCTCTGGATGTTCTTTTCACTGTGTGGTTCAAGTAGCTTCTTTTATCTTGAGAATTTACATAGGCAATAAATCAGTGAAAGGTGAACCCATACTGTTGAGAGACTATGTCCATTTTATGAACATATAGTTCAAGTCTAAATATATGTGCCCAGTTATAATGTTTATTATCCATCCTTCCTCACTAGGATATTGATGACTTTCTTAGCAAGGAGTGACTTAGCATCTCAAGCCTGGTTCAGTCTGGATCTTGTCTCGTTGCTTTGATCTGTGCCTTCGATTCACATATGGGCCTCAGAATTTCATCTTGGTCCAAATACATCTGGTCAGTTCCAGGAGTCAGGTACATTGCTGGTAAGTCTCAAATAAAAAATTCCTTTCTTTGTCTAAAATTGCTTCAAAGTTATAAGATTTGCCAATGTATATCTCAACGTTTACATATTTTTCTCTAAAAGTAGATTTAGTATGCTTTTTGTTTGTTTTGTTTTGTTTGCTGGGAAAGATTCACCCCAAGCTAACATCTGTTGCCAATCTTCCCCTTGCCGTTTTTCCTCCCCAAAACCCCAGTACATAGCTGTATATACTCTAGTTGTGAGTCCTTCTAGTTCTTCTACGTGAGCCACGGCCACAGCCTGGCTACTGACAGATGAGTGGTGTGTTTCTACACTCGGGAACCAAATCCAGGCCGCTGAAGCAGAGTGTGCCAAACTTTAATGACTAGGCCATCAGGGCTGGCTCTCAACGTTTATGTTTTAAACTCCATGGCTGTTCCTATTTGCAATACAGGGATTACTGAAAATTCATACAGCTCTCCTGTACCAGTCCCTCTGAATACAAGGGCTCAGCTCTAGTGAAAGGTTTGAGAGTCCTTCATAGATTTAGGCAGAACATGTAAATTTTCGTAGGCACAAGTGATAGCATCATTCATTTTAACTAAGTGTTTGGATAAGAAAGTAACACATCCTCTAATGAAAAGCCCTTTCTTTCATAGCTGTTTGTTCTATCCCAGTACAATGTACTCCCTCCAGTTACATTCTCTTGGGTCTAGGATTGGGTTAGCTGGTTAGCTGAGGAGTTTTTCTAGTCATGATTTCATTCCCACTTTGAGTTACCAAGCATGAGTGATGTAAGATGAGACTTGGACCCACTGTACCTGATTCCACATTTTTGACCCAACTTGGACTCAAACCACATAATTGCAATGGTTATGGCATAGCTCTGGCATTGGTAACCCAAGCCCTTGAGGCCAGCAATTATACCCATTGTGAGCCAATTGATCACGGGGTATTTTCATTTTTGTGAAGAGTACCAACCTGTGTACTAAATATATAAAACCTGGTAATATCAGTTGTCTCGTGGCCAGGATTAATGCCAATGTGGAAAACCTCCTGGGAAAATGTATGGCAGCAACTAGCTATTCCCAAGAGCAACACTTATATTTGAAGCGGCTTTACATTTTTTCCCCCTGGTCAAAGGCTGAGCCCTGATGTACTGGAGTAGCTCTGGATGTCTCATCTCTGGATTTTCACCTCTCTTGACTTTGAAGCAGAGAATGACTGTCTCTATCCAGTCATGGGGATGTTAGTATTGCCTGACCTTCAGCCAGGGCCTCTGTGCACGTGTGGCATAGCAGGAGCAGTGTAAGATAACCAACCAGAGTTAGCTACGGGGGAACAATGCCAGGTTCAAATCCTACCTCTCCTTATTCGAGTTTTGGAAGCAAGTTACCTAATCTCCCCCAAGCTCCAGCCTTCTCTTTGGCAAATGGGTATAATAATAGCACCGAACTCTTGGAATTGTTGGAAGGATTAAATGGAATAATCCACATTAAGCACTTAGCACTGTGACTGGTTCATCGTGAGATCTCAATATACATTAGTGTTATTATCATAGAACATTCTTTCTCTTTACAAAACTGTAGATTTGCTTTAAAGGACTTAAACTCAAAGTTATATTAACTAAGAACCTGCTTAATTTGGACGTAAGGTTTTTTTAGCTAGAAATCTTTGCTGCGGTCAAAGAGCGTGCTATAGTTCTATTTCTTGTCCATCCCATGAATACAATTTCTGTGCTCTGTTGTAATAGACTGACTGTATTGTCTGCCTACTCTGCCTGCCTGGGATATGTGAACTATGCCAAGCCTCCCTTACCTATGAATACTTCCTCACACTGCTCCCCTGCATTTCTCTCCCACAACATATTTGAGGCGGTGATCACAATACTCATGGACATTTTCCTCTCTTTTTTCTTTCAGTAAGAATTCTTAATTGTGCAGACTCAGGACTGAGGGTGACCAAGATGCCTAAACACACACACACACACTCACACACATACACACACACACACGCATATTCCTTCATTCGTGCTTATATAATTTAGTTCAGTATAGGACTTAATTTAAGGAATCTTCCAAAGCAGTAAGGACCTAAGTACTTCTTAAAAATGTAAGATTGACCAGAAGGTTTTTAAAGGTTCAAATAGTGCTCTCATTGATTTCTATAAAAATTTTTGGAGACTAAAGGAAACATTATGTGAAGTTTTCTTTTGTCCTAATGGATGATTGAAGAGCCATTCATTGCCCAGTCCTGACACTGCTTTTCTCCATTGGGTCTCTGTGAGAGTCACATGCTTCGGACATCTTTGAAAAGAATCTTCTGAGGCTTCAGCATCTCATTTGTCTTCTGTATCTCACCTAGAACTCTGTTGAATTCTCACCCATCACAATGAGCAACAGATTCCTGGGCACCTGGAAACTTGTCTCCAGTGAGAACTTTGATGACTACATGAAAGCTCTGGGTAAGAGATGTTCTTTGATGTTTGGGTTGAGAAGATCCTTTTTGAGAAAGCTGCATGCCTATTTCCTTCTAACTCTTTTTCCAGGAGTCTGGGAAAATTTGCACAGGCTAAAGTACAATCCTATTCTAGAATTAATCTTCGGTTGTGTCATTCAGAGAGTTTATTTGCATTTTATTCATGGCAATTTTAATATATTTTAACCTAAAGGAGAGTTGCTTAAATGCATGGAACTCCCACCAATTTTAAAAGCAGTTTCATATCAATAGGGCTTTGGTTTCAGACCTGGAGGAAAGAAATCTTAGAAGTTCAGTCTATCCATTCTCTGACTTTCCTGAGAGCTAGTTTTGTAACAACCAAGGTGCTCATGAAATAAAGAGTTGAATTTACTAAAGTTAATAGAAAACCTCAATTTAAAATTTTGATAGTTAGCTAAACCAGAAGTTTTCTCTCTAGACCTCTAGGCTTTCTGTTATTACATAATTATGTAGACAGTTTTTAAAAAGTAAATGCTTCATAAATGAGGATGTTCACAGTCTAGGGAAGTTACACAGAGAAAAAGAACTGGTTTGTGTCAGTGAATTCAAGTCAGTGACACTAACATCAGGCGTTTCTGGAGTTGGAGCAGTGGATGAAGATGGAAAGCCCAGTCATTAATTACATCAACTTTATTTTATACTATTTTAGAGAATGTTCTGTAGATATGAGCAAAACAGGTGTGAAGAGTCTGGAAATTTCCAGATTTGTATAAATATAATAGAGAGTGATGCCAATGACCTCAGGTTGCCATGCTAGTCAGAGTGCCTGTAGCTTTACTCACTTGTTCAGAAAGCTTGTGAGAAAAGTTCTATTTTTAGATAAAATGAATAAAATCACGTCATGTTGCCTAGAAAACTATGAGAATTTATGGGGATAAATCCATACTATGAGATTGGTTAGATTTATGGACTTTACAGCTGAGGAAGAAGCAAAATATAGCAAAATCTCAATGAAAGACTCCCTGGGTCTGTCATTTTCAAATTTTAAAGTGCGTAAAAAGACCTGGGGGTTAGCAAATTCTCAGGCTCTCTGCAGAGATTATAATTTAGTTTGAAATACATTATCCTAAATCATATACAATAACACAAGATTAATCAGAATCAGGAGGAAGAATAGAGTTCACAATTCTTTATTAGCACTGACTCTTCACTTTTTATTTAATATACATATATACACACACACACACACACACACAAAACTGATACATTTTCTTAGTCTTGGTAGTAGTAGTAGTAATAAAACTTGAGTCTAATTTTGTTTTTCAAATGCATAAATTTTTTTAAAAGTCATTTTATTTATCTATGATCATCTGTAATTGGAGAGATCTTGAAGGGCAATGGATGGTTTTTTTCCTACCAGCTATACTTAGGAGCCACAACAAAATTTCAGAAATGAGATTCTATCAAGGATATGGGGGGAGTTATTTTCTATACCCATAATATATTACTGAGAAAAAAATACAAAACAGTGAGTATCTGTCATGGACTCATTTAAATAATCTATAATATCTATATATACAAACTAAAATGTCTAGAAAAATCCATACAAAACTTTAGTGATTTTCAATGGAGTGTGGGATTGGATGTGGTAAAAGTGGGTGATGTGCACTCTTTAGTCTGAACAGTTTTATCTATAAAATCCACAGACATTACTTTCATAATAGCAAAACCTAAAATATTTGAATCCATGGACATGTATTTCCATTAGGTGGTGAAACCTAATTTCCATTAGGTCGTTAGTGGTAAGTGACGCTACCTGCCATCTGCACACCTGAGGCGCAATTGAGCAGGGACTGTGGCCACCCAGAGCCTCTCTAGGTAAGGTTTTTTGGGCAACATAATTCTACCACCATCTTGATTTTCAGGTGTGGGGTTAGCCACCAGAAAACTGGGAAATTTGGCCAAACCCACTGTGATCATCAGCAAGAAAGGAGATGTTATAACTATAAGAACTGAAAGTGCCTTCAAAAATACAGAGATCTCCTTCAAGCTAGGCCGAGAATTTGAAGAAACCACAGCTGACAATAGGAAAGCCAAGGTAAACTTCACTGTTTCTCTTCAAAGTTGGCTCAGTCTACCGCTTGAGAGAGAGGCTTAGTCCTGCTAGTGTTCAAAACGGTGAACTACTCCATTCTGTTGAAAATGAATGTGCCTCATAAGACATGCATTATGAAAACAACTCAATATTGAATGAACTGCTTCTTTAGTCAACCAAAGTCCAAGCAAGTCAATTCTGTGAACTTTTCTTTCCAGAGCACTGTAACCTTGGCAAGAGGTTCACTGAATCAAGTGCAGAAATGGGATGGCAACGAGACAACAATAAAGAGAAAGTTGGTGGATGGGAAAATGGTAGTGGTAAGAGTATTTTCACTTCAACTACAGTAATAGTGCTACTCAAATAGAGAAATTGGTTATATTATTTTCAAAATATTCCTTTTTCTTTGGAATACAAATGGGTCAGAATGGCTAAAAATAAAGTCAAAGTTAATGCCTGGATGATATTTAAACCATAAGGACTCATCTTCAAGTATAGGTCCAAGATTTTGGAAATAACAAAGCCTATTTGTTATTTTGGGAAATCACCACTCCTAAAAATGATAATAAAGAAAGTATGAATAAATCTCACTAGTTTGGATTCACAAAAAGAAAAGCAAATCTAAGTTTTAAAAGCAATTCAATACCCAAAACAAAGGATAATTAAAAAAATAAGAAGGCCAGCCCCAGTGGCCTAGTGGTTAAGCTCAGTGCACTCTGCTTTGGCAGCCCACATTTGGTTCCCCAGCACAGACTTACACCACCTGTCTGTCTGTGGCTGTGCTGTGGCAGCAACCCTCATACAAAAAGAGGGAGATTGGCAGCAGATGCTAGTTCAGGGTGAATCTTCCTCAGTAAAAAAAATGATAATAAATAAGGTATGGTATATTCATATTTGAATATTGTATAGCAATTAAAATCAAGTTTCCAAACAATATTTAAGGACGTGAATGAGCCTTAATACGTCAAAAAAACTGAATGTAATAAAAATCCCATTTGATTCAGAAAAATAAAATAAAAGCAAAACAAACCCTAAAAGGCTCAAGTGTAGAGTATTTGTAGATTTATAAGCATTTTGCTTTCAAGAATCTATACTAACTTAGACTAAACAATGTCAATAATTCAGGTTTGGCAAATTGGAGACCTCTTTTAGCCAGCAGATACGAGTGATGACCAAAGCTACATGAGATGACCTATAATGATTTTTTTAAAGTATTAAGTTCCGTGCTTACTAATTAAACACGTACATGGAATAGAAATAGATTCATATAACATTTTAAATGTTCCTTCCCTTTAGTTCAGAGGTTCCTATCCTTAGCTGCACAATAAATTTACAGGAAGATTAAGTCCCCCTGTGGGGGCCCCAACACAGATCAACTGAATGCACATCTCTTGGGGGAGGAGGGGCCATCACTATTTTTAAATGTTCCCCAGGTAATGCAAAGGCACAGATAGTTTTGAAAACCACTGTTTTAGTAGATTTAAATGCATGCAAATTAAAACTGGCCACTTGAAAAAATTCTTCTGCTGTAACATAGATCAACTTTAAAACCGTTTCTCCTATTTTAACGGTCGTGAATTCTGTACTACTGGAAACTGACACACTGATATTTTATTCCTTTCTAAATTTAATCTTATGAGTTCGCTCTTAATTTCCGTTAATATTACAAATTCGCTGTCCCCTAATTAGAGTTTTAGATGTTCAATTAATCTCTCTCTCTCTTTTTAAGGAATGTAAGATGAAGGACGTGGTTTGTACCAGGGTTTATGAGAAGGTTTGAGAAGATCCTCACTGAAGTGGTATTTGACCATTTGATGTTGGAAGTCAATTGCTTCCGTGCCAAGGCCTCACTACATACTGCAGTTTGCTTGTCTGTTTTTGCTTTTGTCTTAATAGATCCGATAGGCAAAGGCCTAAACTGAGCATTAAGCTAAAATTCAGTGTTATTTAAACATTTTCAATTTGCATGCACATCTTTACTATATTAAAGTATGTATATTGGCCAGTCCTCAATAGTTGATAATGTCGTTTAATTATCTGCGAAATTCTAACCTATGTCGTACTTTGTATATTTGAAATGACAGTAAAAGGAAGTCAGAAGACAGTAGAAGGAAGTAAATATATTGACCTCAAATGCTTTCAGGGGCCAGGAGAATAGGAGGGAGGGGGATCTGAATGAGGCAATCTAGAAGAAGGAGCTGGTTTAAAATGACGAGTTCTAGTTTCAACTAAAAGGTGCAGCCTGTACTATACTCCAGCCAATTCTTTTTAAATTGAGAGCTAATTTACAGACGGTGAAATACACCGATATCAAAGGTAGAGTTCCTTTAATCCATTGCGACAAACGCCTTCACCCATAGAATTCACATCCTGATCGAGATACAGTACATTTCCTTAATCCCAGAATGCTTTCTCTGCTCCTTCCCAGCCAATGTCCTGCCGTGTCCTACCTCCAACCAAAGCAAATGGTGATTTGGTTTCTATCACCACAGGTTAGTTTTGCCTGTTCTCAAACTTCATAGAAATGGAATCATACATTCTGTGTTCTTTTCAGTCTGGCTTTTAAACCTCAGCATGATGTTTTTGAGATTCACCCGTGTTGTTGCATGCAGCAGTAATTTGTTCCTTTTTATTGCTGAGCAGTATTCCATTGCATGAATATATCACAGTTTATTTACCCGTTCTCTTAAGACAACTGGGCTGTTTCCAATTTTTGGCTACTATGAATAAAGCTGCTATAAAATTCTTGTACAAGGCTATTGTGGATATACGAGTTTCTTTCTTTTGGATAAATAACGAGGCATGGAATTATTGGGTCCAGTTGATTTTTGACAGGCAGGAATAGGGGACCACTGTGCCTAAGCAATAGTGAAACTATTTCAGATGTGTTGATGTTGTTAGGAGCCAGGATTTTCACCGTGGAAATATGGAATGAGGGAAGGCAAGAAAGAACCATGTGAGAATGGATTGGAATAGATATAAACCCATGGTTTCTAAGGCATGTGTATGTGTGTGTATATAATTGCACATGCATACCTGCATGTATTTATGTGTGTGTATATATATGTATTTGTGTGTATGTATATGTGTGTATACATGCATATATTTCCTAGCTCTATCTACCCAAAGAGCTTAGCTGCAAAGATACCTCAATAGGAATGAGTACATCTACCACCCAGATCTGGGTGTCTAATATCATTCCCCATTGAAAGGAATGAGGGTTCTTTGGAGAAATGGCTGATTCCAATGTGAAGGCAGGGTAAGTACGAGATGAGACTGAAACATCTCATCATACCAGAAAGTAAGATAGTGTTCAAAAAAAAAAAAGAGGCACATCACCGAAATATGAGAGCCAACTTGAAGGTGCTCCCATTGGCCAAATCTGGAACAATTTGAGAAGAAAAATAATTAAGAAAAATAGCAAATTATAAACTATTAGGGGGGAAAGTAAGAATGCATAAATCCATAATGATAATGACCGAGAAAGAGAGAAGGGAGAAGGATGTATCTTCTTCACAATAGAACGCCATGGACTGACTGGTAAGTGTGGAAGGAGTGCTGAAATTGGAAAATCATCACTTTTTAACCATCACAGTAAATATTGGCTCAGTCAAGAATGATCAATGGATGCTAAAGCTAGGAGCAGGTTATTAGTTCGTCTTAAATATCTCCTCCCAGATTGCTTATTATTGTTGAGGAGAAAGACTTTTCCTCTACTGTTCAAAGGTTCTTTCGTCTGGTCTAATAATCAAATAGACATGAGTCAGAGTAATAGGAGAAAAACAGAGTTAATTTCATACATAAGGGGACCCCACACACATGAGAGGTTTGAAGATAGACAAGTAAAATGAAGTATACATGCCATCTCCAGCCAAGCAATGGGATAGGGACCAGGGGCTTCAGAGGACAGGAGGGTAACTCTCAGGACAAGGCAATAAGAAGAGCAGATGTGCAATAATTAGAGGCCTGCCCTGCCATACAGATAGGTCATTCAAATTTATTTCTGGTAATAACTCTCATTATGGGCAGGGTCCCAATTTAAATGATTTAGCGGAGAGGTAAAAGATCCTCGTGAGCCCACAGGGTCTCGATTGCCTTTAGCTCAAAATAATCCACATGCCAAAGTGGCACATCCTGGGGAGGCCTGTCCTGAACCCTTTCATTACTTACAAGTGAAAAAATAGTAACTATGCAGTGGAAAAATTGAACAATCTCTTGACTGAGTAATCAAAATTAACCTGACCCATGAAGGGTGGATGAGCAACACGCGCCTTCAAATGTGATACTCTGAAAAGGAAGCGACATCACTTGAGTAGTCATCTGGCCTGGAATCCATATCTGGATCTAATCATGAGGAAACACCAGACAAATTCCAAATGAAGAATGTTCTATTAAAAAACGGGAGGGGGTGTTGCTTGAATTCTTCAAAAATGTCAATGTCATAGAAGACAAAGGAAGGCTCTGTGGAAACGTTCCAGATTAAATTATACTAAAAATACATGACAACTAAATACAGTAAGTGATCCTAGATGAGATCTTGTTATAGAGGTAAAATAAATGCTCCAGAGGACGATATTAGGTTAATTGGCAAATTGAAATAGACATGGTAAATTAGATTAGAAATATACTGTAATTATGTAAGAGAATCTCCCTATTCTTTGGAAATATCCACTGAGGTATTTTGGGGTAATGGGCCATAACGAATGCATTGTACTCTCAAAAAATTCAGAAAAAAGTATTCTGTGTGTCTGTGTGTGTGTGTGTGTGTGTGTGTATGTTACACACATTACGTACATACATAAAGACAGCAATGGAAAAAGCAAATGGGGTAAAATTTAATAATAGATGAATCCTGGGAAAAGCTACATGTGTCTTATTTGAATTAATCTGATTGTTGCAACTTTTCTGCAAGGTTGAAGTTATTCCAAATAAAAGTTTTTTAAAAAGCTGCCCTGGTCAAGTCCTTCTCTCACTGTGGGCATTCAGTCAACACATGTCTGGGGGGGCGTCATAACTGAGGTGTGGTTTTCTATTTATTTTTTGGCTCCCCAGGTAAACCCACAAAAAGGAGAGTTTAAAAACTGTGGTGCTATTTTTAAAAGTTTGTGGTCACATGACTTGCTATAAAATGTATTCCTCAATCAATATAATTGCTTTACAAAAATTGTGGGTCCTTTTTGTTTTCACAACAGGAAAAGTGGAACCACACTGATAATGAGGAACCAAACAATCATTTAGACAGGGGACACACGTTGCTAGATTTGAAAAAGATTTTCAAGCAAGCAGAAGAGGGTAGGGGTAAGGGGGGAACTGGAGTTCCACAGTATTCAAAAACAGTCTCAGAAAATAACTTTGATTCTGCAGATCTTTTCGATGTAACGTGGTCGTTAAGAGCAGTCAGACTGCCCAGTTCAAATTCCAATTCGCTACTTACTAGCTGTGTGTCATTGGGCAAGTGGGTTACTTCTCCTCTTTGCCCCTCAGTTCCTTTATCCGTAAAAATGGAGATAATGGAATATACCTTAAAGAGTTGTAAAGAATAACTAAGTTTGTATATGTGAAGGACTTAGAACAGTGCCTGGCACAGAAAAAGCATTATACAAGTGTCTTTTGTTATTATTCTTTATTTAATAATATACACGATGTTCAAATAGATCATTTTTATGCCTCAAAACAGACCTTTATAAGATCTCAGAGCTGTTGATGTTGATTTGCACACCAAGTGACTAAATTTATTAAGAATGTTATTTACACAAAAATAAAAACAATTGAGAAATCTACAAAGAGGAATCCGTAGGAAAGCCAACAACCATTGCTACATAACTCTGCTAATCTAAGCAACTTCTAAAAATGGCAATTGGTGAAACTTCTAAAAATGGCAATTGGTGATTATCTACTCTAACACAAATAAGGTCTTAAGAAATACGTCTACTCCCCAAAGGATGAGCAACTTACCTGATCTCAGTTAGACAGCGATTGGGGCTGGAATTGCCTCAAATGGTCTCCTAAGTGCTGAGAGATTTTCAGGAATTTAGCAAGCCGGTTGTTAAACAATTGGTAGCTTAAAATCAGCCATGATAGAAGAATTTACACCACCAGAGGTCAAAACACAACCAATTAGGGCTTTGGTTCTTGAGGAGCTGGTTGTAAACACTTGTTGGCACACCACTGACTAGAGGTAGCATCATTCTTGGATTTTATCAATGAAAATCTTAGCTTCATGTTGACCATAATATTTCTAATTTTGGACTAAAGACTTCCTTTGCAAGTTCTTAAAAAGTCACTCCTGTTTAGCTTTTAGGACGATTTCTTCTAAACCAGGTTGTACCTCTCCAAATACAGCTGTACATTAAAATCATCTGCAAGTTTTTAAACATCCCAATAGCAAGATTGTACCACAGACCCATTGAGTCTACGCTATGGGTGATGGATGAGACTGGGTTCTCAGTATTTTTCTTAAAACAACCCCATGTGATTCCAGTGTGTGGCCAGTTTGAGAACCCATTGTGCCAAAGTCTTCCAAAGTTAGAAATTTAATGTGGGCTATTTTCATTTGATGTCAATGAAAATGGAGTGGAAGGTCATCAAAGTCAGGGGTACCAAATGTCTCCAACGTCACACTAAGTAACAGTGGGCAGTCAAAATACTACCATAAAATCAACACAGATGTAATCAAGTCCTGTGTTAGGGAAGTAAGTGTTTACCTCTTATCTTTGTTATTTCCCCAGGAGGTGACACAAGTGGCCATTATCCATGACATATGGAAAAGCGAAGGTTTAAAAACAGCAAAATGTGGATCAACAGGAAAAACAAAGCCACAAAATAATGCTAAACCTCTGCAAAATATAAATCATCTTTCAGGAGAATTTAGAAAGTAAGTTCAAATTACTCAAAAAATGTAGCATGGGACTAAGTTTTGAAATAGTATTTCCTACATTTTCTATCTATTAAAAAAAAATCAGTGTTGGAATGCAAAATTTTTAGGTCCCAGTTATATGCATCGGGATTTTGGCACTATCTTTGAAACATAAGAGCGCCTGTTTAGCTAACTGACTGTTGTGCAACGATTTTAATTGGTCTGGTGGTATAAAGTGAATATCCCAGTAGCTCCAAGGATTGATGCTTCTACAGCTAAAGGGTTTTGAAAACTAGATCTGTGGCAAGTCTAAGTTTCACATTCCATTAAGAAGACCAAATAATATCATTCCCTCGTTGGAATCTCAGATGAACGTGAATTTTTGCACAATCTTGCATTTGGCATTATAGTACTATTATTCTTGATCTTCTATAATTGCCTTTTTTTCAGATTATTAATGCATCATTAATGCATGTAAGTTGCATTAAATAAGTTAAATAATGTAGAGTGAGTTGACAAGAGAGTTCAGTTTTAGGATTTCCAAAATAAATCATCAGTGGGCTTGTGTTTCCTCAATGTAATTTGGCAGCTGGGGAATACTTACTGTGCCGACAGCCAGCACGAATTTAGATTTGTATTAAAACCTGTCTTGTAATATGGCGCATTGTATTCATTGCAGCACCATCTCCCTCAGCTAGATTGCGTGCTGTTGAAGGTGAGGACACATCCTAAGCCACTTCGTGTCCATGAAATTTTCCAAGAAAAGTGCTAGTTTGCAGCAACTACTGATTGAATTCCTGACTGACGTGGGAAGGTGCAGAGCATCTATTGCCTATTTCATGCATTAGGGAGTATGCATAGGATGGGATGGGGAATATAAATTTAATATAAATATAATAGCAAGAAACCCACAAGGGTAGTGGGGAAATATGGATTTGAACCCCGGCTTTTTTTTTAAAATTGAGATTCATAATAGTTTACATCATTGTGAAATTTCAGTTGGACATTATTTCTTGTCCATCACCACATAAGTGCTCCCCTTCACCTCCTGTGCCCGCCCCCTGCCCCCCTTCTCCTGAACTCTTTTCTTTGTCCATGTGTTTGTTCATACTCCACATACGAGTGAAATCATATGGTATTTGTCCTTCTCAGTTTGGCTTATTTCCCTTAGCACAATACCCTAGAGGCCCAACCATGCTGCAAATGGGATGAATTTGTCTTTTGTTATGGCTGAGTGGTATTCCATTGAATATATATATACCACATCTTCTTTATCCAATCATTGGTCGATGGGCACTTGGATTGTTACCATGTCTTGGCTATTGTGAATAGTGCTGCAATGAACATAGGGGTGCATGTTACTTTGGATTCTTGATTTCAAGTTGTTTGGATAGATACCCAGTAGTGGGATAGCTGGGTCATATGCTATTTCTATTTTTAGTTTTTTGAGGAATCTCCATACTGTTTTCCATGGTGGCTGCACCAGTTTGCATTCCACCAGCAGTGTATGAGGGTTCCCTTTTCTCCACATCCTCTCTAACATTTGTTGTTTTTTGTCTTCGTAATTACAGCCACTTATTACCTGTGTGACATTGTGTCACAAACTCTAACTTGCAATTTCCTAATTTGTACAACGGAGGCAGTAATGGCTACCCCAGACGGTTCATGATATGATGCATGTGAAAGCACTTTGTAAAGCGTAAAGCATTTTTCATACATAAAATATAATAATGATTATGTCTATGAACACATAAATATGAATCTTTCTTTTCATCATATAGGTTTTTTGTTTGGGGTTTGTTTTGTTTGTTTGTTTTTGTGTGATGCTCCAACCCCATACAAACTTTTCTGTTTACCAGGCTCCTGAATGATTAATTATAAAAAAAAATAGAGTGAATAGAGTCAAACATATTACAGTCTTGATTCATCCCACCAATAGAGGGAAATAGATAAGATGCTGTTAACTAGAGTGTTATTCAGCCTCTGAAGTCATGCACTTGGATCCTAGTTCTCTTGCCCCACAGCTGGGAGACCTTGTGTAACTCATTTACCATCACATAACTCCACTTTCTCCACCTTTAAAAGAGGGAGCCCAACTGGATGATCTCTAAGATCTCAATTATTTCTAAATTCTATATCATATCTAATAGAATTGGCTATTGAATATTGAAATAACCTTATTATGTTCACAAGCTTTTGTATTTTAATAACTGCCTGCTCCCCAACTTCCAGAAGTTCCATGCACACAAATAATCATTTTATATTTATTTTATATTATAATATAAATTTATATATATTATATTTATATAGTTATATTCTCCATCCAATCCTATCTCCCATCCAATAGATTCCTTGTCATCCTTCAAGAGACATCAATCCCATACTGACTTCTCTAACCTGCCTCTGAGGAGGAGAATTTGGTAACTCCCTCCACTGCGTTACCACTGCAATATAACAATGTATTGGCATCTCTAACTCGAGACTGAGAGCTCAGTTGAAGAAATTTTAAATTAAAAATTTTTTAATTAAAAAAATTTCCAGCCCACTGTGATTGATTCCCAGAAAAGTCTTTGTAAATGTTCGCTAAGTAAATGAATGTGGGAATGTATACCACTTCACCTGTTGACCGCAGTATCCTACACACCAAGGCCCCATCCAATGCGGAGTTTGGAAACAAATGGATGGATTTCACCCAGGTGAGTTGAGGTAAATTCTTTTTCTCAGAATTTCACAGACAATGAACAATGTGATTATTGTTGGCCACTATAATATGCCATCACATACAACTTTCCCTTCTTTCCTCTTGACATGTTGAGGTCTGGAATGTTAAACTATAAACAGGAAGTCTGTCTGCTTCTGCTTTTCTGGTAAGTGACATGCATAACCCAGGGATGGTCAAATACCTGACGTAGCCGGATTCCTGTTACATTCCTGAGTCTATAGGAAAGCCAAGGAATTTTCTTATCTAGAAAAAGTCAGGGAAGTCCATGAATTAGTAATATGATTAAGATTTATCTGCTTGCAACATGGAGTATAGATTAGATCTACCACTCCCAGCTGCACACTCTGTATTTATCTTGCATAGAATTCAAGTTAATTTTAGGTTTTTGAATGGCTGATATGAGGGCAGACACATTTGGGTGGAGAGGATGCAGGAAATATTCAGAAAAGCATAGAAGGGAACCTCTCTCAGTTCCTTGCGTATCTATGACCTAGGTTTGTGGCTCACTGAATCTAGAACTCCTGCAGGATTCGTCAGAGATCCACAGTCTTTTGCTGATTTATATTTGTTTTGCTGATTCAGCTGGTAGATGTATGAGATTAGTTTTAGGAAGACCATTCCATAGTGGGCAAATGTTTAAACTGAAGCGTCTTTGCCTTCTTTGGGTGAAAACTCTCTGCTCATTCGTAAGCAGTGGGTGAGAAACGGAGAGAAGATATTTGAAATAATTCCCAGGTAAACAATGACATAACTCCCCGGTAAACAGAAAGGACCAGAAATATATCCTGATGAAAAAGTCTCTCCTTCCTGGGGCAAGTAGAACAAAGGTATTATCATCAAATATTCAATTAGGTCTATCACTATTTGCAGCATTTACTCCAGAAAGTAAAAGGATGCTTCACAAGCCACAGGAACACCAAACAATTTCCCCACCCAGCTTTCTTGATCCCAGTGAATACAGCAAAACAACACATTATTTCTAGACGGTAATTCTTAACAACAGCAATATGTTAGACACCACCTTAAGCAAGTACCCTGCTCAGAAAATCACAATCTAAATTCAAAGGACAGAGTCATTCATTCAACAAACACGACTGCTGAAGAAAGATGAATGAGAAAAGGCCCAGCCTTCAGGGAACTCAGAAGCTCCTCAGCGAGCGGGAGGCCAGAAGAGAGTGGAGGACAGGAACATATGGAGGGAGGCTAATGGAGAGCAAAAAGTAGAATGTGAATGAGTTTTATGTTGTTCTTTGAGGATAGGTTTAAGAAAGGTAGCTGATATGGTCTCTTAAGCATAAACGTTGAGCGGCCCTGTGTTATGTCATCCACTCTCCTTCGTTAAGAATTAAACCTGAAGGGCAAAGAAGACTCCTTCGAGGGTGGATCATTGGCATTTCTAGAGCATGGACATTCATAACACAATCTAAACCAACGTTTCTCTTATGACTGCTGTGTGGTCCAGCAGGGCCTGATATGAGGGCAAATTACCTGCCCTGCCCTTGTGCTCATAGACAGGATGCTGGAGAGTCTTTGTTACTGAAACCAAAGTGGATTCGCCTCCTGTCAAGTTAAGTCAGACCCTCCAGCAGAAGAAGTTGTCTCACAAAGTAAAGTATATTTGCGGCAAACAGGAGACCACCAGGAATCATTTCCAGAGTCATGGCGTCCTCGAAAAAAGGGAAGCAGGGACACTTATTTGCGATGGGGAATGAATATTCAAAAGGGAGAGGTGGTATTAGCTCCAGCGGGCTCAGTTGGAAAACATCCTTCCACACACACTGCAGGTTATGATAATAAGGCCTAAGCTCCTTCCTGGAGAGATCTTACCACTAAAAATAAGGCAAAGGTCACAGGCGTAGCTCTCATAGTGAGGCTTAGTCTGGTTCAGAGTGGTTGGTGATGGCATTCCTTAACATAACAAAAGGAAAAACCATTTGGCAAAACAGTTAAATGCTTCCAAACCCACCCTTGAATTCCTCAGGACAACTAGTCCGTGACATCTTCATGCTGACAATCGTCTCTCACCTGGTTGTCAGCGGTCTCATTGACAATCATTACCAGACAGATCTGACAAGGTCAGGGCTCTCTGAGGACGTGGGAAATCTTCCTGTGATAGAAGAGGGCATCTGGCCGTTCCTGTTTTTTGGCAAAGTAGAAACCCTTATGAGGTCAGTATGGGTCTTTTTTGTTTTTACCAAATGACCTTGGTCTGGGAAGCCACTTAAGTACAAAGGTCAAATTCTAATTTTTCTTTTTGAAATAATTTACATGATTAGTAAAAGACATTAACAGAGAAGGTCTGAAAAAGCAGGCTGAACCAATATCAAGATAGATTTTAAATTTTTAAAAAAGAATTTAATTAAAACTTACACCTGCAGCCTTACCTTAAGCACATTCCTTGGTGACACTATACTTTATTAATAGGGTAGGTTCTGGAAAGGAAATAAATCCTTTTTATAGAATAATACAGAATAAGTTGTTTTAGCTGGTACTTTTCAGTGTTTTAAAAGTAATATTTTCTTTTATTTCTACTCTCAAGCATCAGATGGAGCAAAGGAAAGATTTCTTTGTTAGTGCCTTAGAGTTTAAAGCCATTAGATTGCAAACAACTTGACAGAACCCACAACGCTCTGGGAAGGGGCAGTCCCCCAGCTGTTTGGCTCAGATGCTTTGGTCCCCGGCCGCCCGGCCGCCCGACAAATCAAAGCACTTCCTCCAGTGATTCCATATCAACGTTGTGAAGAGAGAAACCGCGGCGTATTAAAAATTTTAAGTTTATTTGAGCAAAAATAGATTCCAACTGGACAGTGCCAAACCGGAATTAGGAGTTCTCCAACAAGAGCTAAGGGAAAGACTTTTATAGAGAAAAAGCAGAAGCAAAGTAAGGAAATTACTCATTGGCTATAGCTTAAGCGTTTGCCTTATTTGGGAAAGTGAGTTGGCTGTTTGTGGTTGGCTGTCCTTAGGTCTCGATTTCTTAAGCTTGAGGCATTTACAGGCTTAGCTTTGAGCTTGCTACTTAGGCTGCTAAGGCATTAAAACCACCTCAGTCTAATAGCCTCCTTGTTTAACTAATGTAACAACACATATGGAATAAAGGAGGGGGAAAAATAACTTAAAATGGATTGTAATTTTTTATTATTATTATTATTATTTTTGTGAGAAAGATTGGCCCTGAGCTACATCTGTGCCAGTCTTCCTCTATCTTGTATGTGGCACACTGCCACAGCATGGCTTGATGAGCAGTGCATAGGTCCACACCCAGGCTATGAACCCCCAAACTCCAGGCTGCTGAAATTATACCACTTCTCCTAAGTTACAGAAAGGTCAGTTTCAGTAGACAATTACTCACTTTTCTATTTCACTTTGCCTGTGTAAAAAAAAAGTGTTAAATAATAATATTGAACTATAAGCTAGGCAAGATTCTTAGTGCATTGTATGCATAATCCTATTTTATTCTCCTAATAATGTATAAAGTAAGTCCTTTTAAAAAATTCCTATTTTATAGATAGAGCAACTGAGGCCCAGAGTGGTTAAGATCTTGTTCAAGGTCATACAACTAGTTAGCAGTGGATCTGGAGTTTGAATCAGGGAAGCTTCCTCAAAACCAGTGCTCATGACCACCACACATACAGTCAAATGCCAGCTTTCTCTCATCTGCATTCAAATATGATTATTAAACTGCATTTTTAGTCAACTTAAGCTAAGCTGAGCTATTTAAATAGCTTAAATTGAGCTCCTAAAAATACTTACTTTCAAAAATGTTGCATTGTTTGAACTTCTATCCTAATTCTAGGAACTCAGTCTAAGGAAATTTGCAAATACGTGCCAGTCAGGAAGATCAAGGAAAAGCCAGATTTTTATAACATTTGAGTGCATTTGTATAATAGAATATTATGCAGCAATTTAAAATAATGGCACAGATCTGTATTTACTGACATGGAAAGATGACCTGAACATATTACTGGGTGAAGACAGGTTACAAGGTAACGTGCATAGTTTTATCCCATTTTTGGAAATAATATACATACTAGTTGTAAATAGGGATATAGACTGATTATATTAATAAACATTTATTAACTGTTTATTGTCATGCATGGTTATATGTTTTATATATATACTAATTCATGTAAATCTCAAAAAAAACCCCAGATGATAGGTACTATTTTGCTCCCATTTTACAGATGAGGGAAAAGTGAAAGGTTGAATAACTTGCCCAAGAATATGAAGAAAGCAATATCTTTAGCGTGCTCACAAAATGTTAATGATGATTATTTCTGGATGATGGAATTTAGGGGGAACTCAAGCATAATTTTTTGCATTTTAAATTTTTCCCAAGTGACTATTAGTTATTGATATTTCATGAAAATATTTTTACTTTGAGAAAAAAGCTTTTTGTTGTTTAATTTGTTTATTCTACAGACATCACAGAAAACTTTTACTAACACCAGATAATCTCTGGCAAAAAGAAAACTAGTCAAAATAAACCATTTCCTCTACTGGGTCTCCCACTAGAGCCTATTCCACTGTGGCCGTGAAACGAAAGCGACACTTCATAGGTAGGGCAAGTGAGAGGTTTAATGGGTTTATCCAGAGACTTTGTGTCTTACAGCAGAAGAAATGAGGGCTTCAACTCGTAATCAGTTTGGAAATTGTTCTTTCTGTCACATTCCATCCCTGGCTCCTGGCATCAGGTGAAGCATTGCAGGGGAGAGGCCATGCCAGCTGGTAAACAATTGTTGGCAGTCATCCCTCGACGCCTTTTGGAGGCATAGGGTCCCTTTTCAGTTCTGTGCCGTCAAGAACAGAGATGGCTAAAGCCAGAGAAACACACTTAGCGAAGGCTCATTGGCAGACCTGTGAGCAATCACAGACTGAGAGACTGAGAATTTGTCACAATCATTAAAAATCCCCGTACATGAACGCTGATCATTCCAGGACAGCAAAGCTTGACATTGAACTTGAAACAGATATGGGTGCCAGTAACAACTATCGGGATAAATAGAGACTGCACCATCGCACAGACTTGCCCTTCAGCCACACTCAGCTGAGAGCCTCAAGGATTCTTTTGAAAGGAAATAGGAAGTTAATGATAGAACTAAACTGTTGAGTATTTCTGGCTTTTTATGTTCACCATATTAATGATTTTTCAAACTTTTATTGTAAAGTTTAGAAACAGAAGTATAGAATCAGGATAGAGTTCTCATTATATAGTCGAGATTCACTTAACAAACTGAGTTCTTTTCTGATTTTCTTCTTTTTTTAATACAAAACAGCAATCTAAAGGATCCCATTGGTTATGGGCGCAAATATATATTTCACCATATGTTCCCCTATAGGCAATTTTAACCATGATTCTGGTTATCCAACTGGAGTGAGTAGATAAGCAGCAGATTGCAGAGAATGGTGCCTCAACAAAGTTTATGCCTGTTTAGCTTTACTACAAATCACAACAGCACATTTCCATGAGTGGTTATTTTGCTAGCCAAGAAAGAGCCAAGACATCACTGTATCTCAAAAAAAAAGAAAAAAAAAAGTTTAACAGGTGCACATTTGAATTGGTCCAGCAAGAGCTACATGTCATAGTGATACTTTTATAGAATTATTACACTATCTTACGAATTTCACCATCAGCATTTTGTTCAGAGTGGTTTATCATAAAATTATTTTCTTCTTGCCTTCTCCCTCCCTTTTGAGAGCCAGCTTTCACAAATAGCTGTAAATCATGTGAATCAACCTCAGTGACATGGAAAATTATTCTGAACAATACATAATATCATGGCAGTCTACCAAATCGCTGTGAAAATGCCAGAAGGAAGTCATTTGGTTCTAAATGTGAATGATAAGGATGTTAGTTTACAATGTCCAATCAAGGCATGTTATCCCAGGGTCTCAAGAGAATACTCTTTAAATATGGCTAAGGTCACAGGAGCTAATGATCTTATCATCACTGGATCGGGTCCCAGTTGGCCGACAGCAGACTG